>NW_025533665.1:445000-553019 GCF_020615455.1 Coregonus clupeaformis
TTCCTAGCCACCGTGCTTCTACACCTGCATTACTAGCTGTTTGGGGTTTTAGGCTGGGTTTCTGTACAGCACTTCGAGATATTAGCTGATGTAAGAAGGGCTATATAAAATAAAAATTGATTGATATAGACCTACTCCCCATAGCATATAGTCATATAGTCATATAGACCTACTCCCCGTAGCATATAGTCATATAGACCTGCTCTCCGTAGCATATAGTCATATAGACCTACTCCCCATAGCATATAGTCATATAGACCTGCTCCCCGTAGCATATAGTCATATAGACCTGCTCTCCGTAGCATATAGTCATATAGTCATATAGACCTTCTCCCCGTAGCATATAGTCATATAGACCTGCTCCCCGTAGCATATAGTCATATAGACCTGCTCTCCGTAGCATATAGTCATATAGACCTTCTCCCCGTAGCATATAGTCATATAGACCTGCTCCCCGTAGCATATAGTCATATAGACCTGCTCCCCGTAGCATATAGTCATATAGTCATATAGACCTACTCTCCGTAGCATATAGTCATATAGTCATATAGACCTACTCTCCGTAGCATATAGTCATATAGTCATATAGACCTACTCTCCGTAGCATATAGTCATATAGTCATATAGACCTACTCTCCGTAGCATATAGTCATATAGTCATATAGACCTACTCTCCGTAGCATATAGTCATATAGTCATATAGACCTACTCTCCGTAGCATATAGTCATATAGACCTACTCCCCGTAGCATATAGTCATATAGACCTACTCCCCATAGCATATAGTCCTATAGACCTACTCTCCGTAGCATATAGTCATATAGACCTGCTCCCCAGTAGCATATAGTCATATAGTCCTACTCTCCGTAGCATATAGTCATATAGTCATATAGACCTACTCCCCCATAGCATATAGTCATATAGTCATATAGACCTGCTCCCCGTAGCATATAGTCATATAGACCTACTCCCCGTAGCATATAGTCATATAGACCTACTCCCGTAGCATATAGTCATATAGACCTACTCCCGTAGCATATAGTCATATAGACCTACTCCCCATAGCATATAGTCATATAGTCATATAGACCTGCTCCCCGTAGCATATAGTCATATAGACCTACTCTCCGTAGCATATAGTCATATAGACCTACTCCCCGTAGCATATAGTCATATAGACCTACTCCCGTAGCATATAGTCATATAGACCTACTCCCTGTAGCATATAGTCATATAGACCTACTCCCCATAGCATATAGTCATATAGTCATATAGACCTTCTCCCCGTAGCATATAGTCATATAGACCTGCTCCCGTAGCATATAGTCATATAGACCTACTCCCGTAGCATATAGTCATATAGTCCTATAGACCTACTCCCCATAGCATATAGTCATATAGACCTACTCCCCGTAGCATATAGTCATATAGTCCTATAGACCTACTCCCCATAGAATATAGTCATATAGACCTACTCCCCATAGCATATAGTCATATAGACCTGCTCTCCGTAGCATATAGTCATATAGTCCTATAGACCTTCTCCCCATAGCATATAGTCATATAGACCTACTCTCCGTAGCATATAGTCCTATAGACCTTCTCCCCATAGCATATAGTCATATAGACCTACTCCCCCATAGCATATAGTCATATAGACCTGCTCCCCGTAGCATATAGTCATATAGACCTGCTCCCCGTAGCATATAGTCATATAGACCTGCTCCCCGTAGCATATAGTCATATAGACCTGCTCCCCGTAGCATATAGTCATATAGACCTGCTCCCTGTAGCATATAGTCATATAGACCTGCTCCCTGTAGCATATAGTCATATAGACCTGCTCCCCGTAGCATATAGACATATAGACCTGCTCCCTGTAGCATATAGTCATATAGACCTGCTCCCCGTAGCATATAGTCATATAGACCTGCTCCCCGTAGCATATAGTCATATAGACCTGCTCCCCGTAGCATATAGTCATATAGACCTGCTCCTGTAGCATATAGTCATATAGACCTGCTCCCCGTAGCATATAGTCATATAGACCTGCTCCCAGTAGCATATAGTCATATAGACCTGCTCCCCGTAGCATATAGTCATATAGACCTGCTCCCAGTAGCATATAGTCATATAGACCTGCTCCCCGTAGCATATAGTCATATAGACCTACTCCCCGTAGCATATAGTCATATAAACCTGCTCTCCGTAGCATATAGTCATATAGACCTACTCCCCGTAGCATATAGTCATATAGACCTAATCCCCGTAGCATATAGTCATATAGACCTGCTCCCAGTAGCATATAGTCATATAGACCTGCTCTCCGTAGCATATAGTCATATAGACCTGCTCCCCGTAGCATATAGTCATATAGACCTGCTCCCAGTAGCATATAGTCATATAGACCTGCTCCCCGTAGCATATAGTCATATAGACCTACTCCCCGTAGCATATAGTCATATAGACCTGCTCTCCGTAGCATATAGTCATATAGACCTACTCCCCGTAGCATATAGTCATATAGACCTACTCCCCGTAGCATATAGTCATATAGACCTACTCCCCGTAGCATATAGTCATATAGTCATATAGTCATATAGTCATATAGTCATATAGACCTACTCCCCGTAGCATATAGTCATATAGACCTACTCCCCGTAGCATATAGTCATATAGTCATATAGACCTACTCCCCATAGCATATAGTCATATAGACCTGCTCCCCATAGCATATAGTCATATAGACCTACTCCCCGTAGCATATAGTCATATAGACCTGCTCCCCGTAGCATATAGTCATATAGACCTGCTCCCGTAGCATATAGTCATATAGACCTGCTCTCCGTAGCATATAGTCCTATAGACCTACTCCCCATAGCATATAGTCATATAGTCATATAGACCTACTCCCCATAGCATATAGTCATATAGACCTACTCCCCATAGCATATAGTCATATAGACCTGCTCTCCGTAGCATATAGTCATATAGTCCTATAGACCTTCTCCCCATAGCATATAGTCATATAGACCTACTCCCCATAGCATATAGTCATATATACCTACTCCCCGTAGCATATAGACCTGCTCCCAGTAGCATATAGTCCTATAGACCTACTCCCCGTAGCATATAGTCATATAGTCATATAGACCTACTCCCCATAGCATATAGTCATATAGACCTACTCCCCGTAGCATATAGTCATATAGACCTACTCCCCATAGCATATAGTCATATAGACCTACTCCCCGTAGCATATAGTCATATAGTCCTACTCCCCATAGCATATAGTCATATAGACCTGCTCCCAGTAGCATATAATCATATAGTCATATAGACCTGCTCCCCATAGCATATAGTCATATAGACCTGCTCCCCATAGCATATAGTCATATAGACCTACTCCCCATAGCATATAGTCATATAGTCATATAGACCTGCTCTCCGTAGCATATAGTCATATAGTCATATAGACCTGCTCCCCGTAGCATATAGTCATATAGACCTGCTCCCCATAGCATATAGTCATATAGACCTTCTCCCCGTAGCATATAGTCATATAATCATATAGACCTGCTCTCCGTAGCATATAGTCATATAGACCTACTCCCCGTAGCATATAGTCATATAGACCTGCTCCCAGTAGCATATAGTCATATAGACCTGCTCCCCATAGCATATAGTCATATAGTCATATAGACCTGCTCTCCGTAGCATATAGTCATATAGACCTACTCCCCCGTAGCATATAGTCATATAGACCTACTCCCCGTAGCATATAGTCATATAGACCTTCTCCCCATAGCATATAGTCATATAGACCTACTCCCCGTAGCATATAGTCATATAGACCTTCTCCCCATAGCATATAGTCCTATAGACCTACTCCCCATAGCATATAGTCATATAGTCCTATAGACCTACTCCCCGTAGCATATAGTCATATAGTCATATAGACCTGCTCTCCGTAGCATATAGTCATATAGTCATATAGACCTGCTCCCCGTAGCATATAGTCATATAGACCTGCTCTCCGTAGCATATAGTCCTATAGACCTACTCCCCATAGCATATAGTCATATAGTCCTATAGACCTACTCCCCGTAGCATATAGTCATATAGTCATATAGACCTGCTCTCCGTAGCATATAGTCATATAGTCATATAGACCTAATCCCCATAGCATATAGTCATATAGACCTGCTCCCCGTAGCATATAGTCATATAGTCATATAGACCTGCTCTCCGTAGCATATAGTCATATAGTCATATAGACCTGCTCCCCGTAGCATATAGTCATATAGACCTACTCCCCGTAGCATATAGTCATATAGACCTTCTCCCCATAGCATATAGTCCTATAGACCTACTCCCCATAGCATATAGTCATATAGTCCTATAGACCTACTCCCCGTAGCATATAGTCATATAGTCATATAGACCTGCTCTCCGTAGCATATAGTCATATAGTCATATAGACCTACTCTCCGTAGCATATAGTCATATAGTCATATAGACCTACTCTCCGTAGCATATAGTCATATAGTCATATAGACCTACTCTCCGTAGCATATAGTCATATAGTCATATAGACCTACTCTCCGTAGCATATAGTCATATAGACCTACTCCCCGTAGCATATAGTCATATAGACCTACTCCCCATAGCATATAGTCCCTATAGACCTACTCTCCGTAGCATATAGTCATATAGACCTGCTCCCAGTAGCATATAGTCATATAGTCCTACTCTCCGTAGCATATAGTCATATAGTCATATAGACCTACTCCCCATAGCATATAGTCATATAGTCATATAGACCTGCTCCCCGTAGCATATAGTCATATAGACCTACTCCCCGTAGCATATAGTCATATAGACCTACTCCCCGTAGCATATAGTCATATAGACCTACTCCCCGTAGCATATAGTCATATAGACCTACTCCCCATAGCATATAGTCATATAGTCATATAGACCTGCTCCCCCGTAGCATATAGTCATATAGACCTACTCTCCGTAGCATATAGTCATATAGACCTACTCCCGTAGCATATAGTCATATAGACCTACTCCCGTAGCATATAGTCATATAGACCTACTCCCTGTAGCATATAGTCATATAGACCTACTCCCCATAGCATATAGTCATATAGTCATATAGACCTTCTCCCCGTAGCATATAGTCATATAGACCTGCTCCCGTAGCATATAGTCATATAGACCTACTCCCGTAGCATATAGTCATATAGTCCTATAGACCTACTCCCCATAGCATATAGTCATATAGACCTACTCCCCGTAGCATATAGTCATATAGTCCTATAGACCTACTCCCCATAGAATATAGTCATATAGACCTACTCCCCCATAGCATATAGTCATATAGACCTGCTCTCCGTAGCATATAGTCATATAGTCCTATAGACCTTCTCCCCATAGCATATAGTCATATAGACCTACTCTCCGTAGCATATAGTCCTATAGACCTTCTCCCCATAGCATATAGTCATATAGACCTACTCCCCATAGCATATAGTCATATAGACCTGCTCCCCGTAGCATATAGTCATATAGACCTGCTCCCGTAGCATATAGTCATATAGACCTGCTCCCCGTAGCATATAGTCATATAGACCTGCTCCCCGTAGCATATAGTCATATAGACCTGCTCCCTGTAGCATATAGTCATATAGACCTGCTCCCTGTAGCATATAGTCATATAGACCTGCTCCCCGTAGCATATAGACATATAGACCTGCTCCCTGTAGCATATAGTCATATAGACCTGCTCCCCGTAGCATATAGTCATATAGACCTGCTCCCCGTAGCATATAGTCATATAGACCTGCTCCCTGTAGCATATAGTCATATAGACCTGCTCCCTGTAGCATATAGTCATATAGACCTGCTCCCCGTAGCATATAGTCATATAGACCTGCTCCCAGTAGCATATAGTCATATAGACCTGCTCCCCGTAGCATATAGTCATATAGACCTGCTCCCAGTAGCATATAGTCATATAGACCTGCTCCCCGTAGCATATAGTCATATAGACCTACTCCCCGTAGCATATAGTCATATAAACCTGCTCTCCGTAGCATATAGTCATATAGACCTACTCCCCGTAGCATATAGTCATATAGACCTAATCCCCGTAGCATATAGTCATATAGACCTGCTCCCAGTAGCATATAGTCATATAGACCTGCTCTCCGTAGCATATAGTCATATAGACCTGCTCCCCGTAGCATATAGTCATATAGACCTGCTCCCAGTAGCATATAGTCATATAGACCTGCTCCCCGTAGCATATAGTCATATAGACCTACTCCCCGTAGCATATAGTCATATAGACCTGCTCTCCGTAGCATATAGTCATATAGACCTACTCCCCGTAGCATATAGTCATATAGACCTACTCCCCGTAGCATATAGTCATATAGACCTACTCCCGTAGCATATAGTCATATAGTCATATAGTCATATAGTCATATAGTCATATAGACCTACTCCCCGTAGCATATAGTCATATAGACCTACTCCCCGTAGCATATAGTCATATAGTCATATAGACCTACTCCCCATAGCATATAGTCATATAGACCTGCTCCCCATAGCATATAGTCATATAGACCTACTCCCCGTAGCATATAGTCATATAGACCTGCTCCCCGTAGCATATAGTCATATAGACCTGCTCCCCGTAGCATATAGTCATATAGACCTGCTCTCCGTAGCATATAGTCCTATAGACCTACTCCCCATAGCATATAGTCATATAGTCATATAGACCTACTCCCCATAGCATATAGTCATATAGACCTACTCCCCATAGCATATAGTCATATAGACCTGCTCTCCGTAGCATATAGTCATATAGTCCTATAGACCTTCTCCCCATAGCATATAGTCATATAGACCTACTCCCCATAGCATATAGTCATATATACCTACTCCCCGTAGCATATAGACCTGCTCCCAGTAGCATATAGTCCTATAGACCTACTCCCCGTAGCATATAGTCATATAGTCATATAGACCTACTCCCCATAGCATATAGTCATATAGACCTACTCCCCGTAGCATATAGTCATATAGACCTACTCCCCATAGCATATAGTCATATAGACCTACTCCCCGTAGCATATAGTCATATAGTCCTACTCCCCATAGCATATAGTCATATAGACCTGCTCCCCGTAGCATATAATCATATAGTCATATAGACCTGCTCCCCATAGCATATAGTCATATAGACCTGCTCCCCATAGCATATAGTCATATAGACCTACTCCCCATAGCATATAGTCATATAGTCATATAGACCTGCTCTCCGTAGCATATAGTCATATAGTCATATAGACCTGCTCCCCGTAGCATATAGTCATATAGACCTGCTCCCCATAGCATATAGTCATATAGACCTTCTCCCCGTAGCATATAGTCATATAATCATATAGACCTGCTCTCCGTAGCATATAGTCATATAGACCTACTCCCCGTAGCATATAGTCATATAGACCTGCTCCCAGTAGCATATAGTCATATAGACCTGCTCCCCATAGCATATAGTCATATAGTCATATAGACCTGCTCTCCGTAGCATATAGTCATATAGACCTACTCCCCGTAGCATATAGTCATATAGACCTACTCCCCGTAGCATATAGTCATATAGACCTTCTCCCCATAGCATATAGTCATATAGACCTACTCCCCGTAGCATATAGTCATATAGACCTTCTCCCCATAGCATATAGTCCTATAGACCTACTCCCCATAGCATATAGTCATATAGTCCTATAGACCTACTCCCCGTAGCATATAGTCATATAGTCATATAGACCTGCTCTCCGTAGCATATAGTCATATAGTCATATAGACCTGCTCCCGTAGCATATAGTCATATAGACCTGCTCTCCGTAGCATATAGTCCTATAGACCTACTCCCCATAGCATATAGTCATATAGTCCTATAGACCTACTCCCCGTAGCATATAGTCATATAGTCATATAGACCTGCTCTCCGTAGCATATAGTCATATAGTCATATAGACCTAATCCCCATAGCATATAGTCATATAGACCTGCTCCCCGTAGCATATAGTCATATAGTCATATAGACCTGCTCTCCGTAGCATATAGTCATATAGTCATATAGACCTGCTCCCCGTAGCATATAGTCATATAGACCTGCTCCCCATAGCATATAGTCATATATACCTACTCCCCATAGCATATAGTCATATAGACCTGCTCCCCGTAGCATATAGTCATATAGACCTACTCCCCATAGCATATAGTCATATATACCTGCTCCCCGTAGCATATAGTCATATAGACCTGCTCCCCGTAGCATATAGTTATATAGACCTGCTCTCCGTAGCATATAGTCATATAGACCTGCTCCCCATAGCATATAGTCATATAGACCTACTCCCCATAGCATATAGTCATATAGACCTACTCCCCGTAGCATATAGTCATATAGTCATATAGACCTACTCTCCGTAGCATATAGTCATATAGACCTTCTCCCCGTAGCATATAGTCCTATAGACCTGCTCCCCGTAGCATATAGTCATATAGACCTGCTCCCAGTAGTATATAGTCATATAGACCTACTCTCCGTAGCATATAGTCATATAGACCTACTCTCCGTAGCATATAGTCATATAGACCTGCTCTCCGTAGCATATAGTCCTATAGACCTACTCCCCTTAGCATATAGTCATATAGACCTACTCCCCATAGCATATAGTCATATAGACCTACTCCCCGTAGCATATAGTCATATAGACCTACTCCCCGTAGCATATAGTCATATAGACCTACTCCCCATAGCATATAGTCATATAGACCTACTCCCCGTAGCATATAGTCATATAGACCTACTCTCCGTAGCATATAGAACAACTCAGGAAGTAGGGTTTATGGTATATATAAGGTATATAGTAAGGACCTGCTATATGGCTTTAGGTATAGCGGCTCGGTGTTCACTAGTATATAGTCCTATAGTCCTGATATATAAGGTATATTAGTAAGGACCTGCTATATGGCTTTAGGTATAGCGGCTCGGTGTTCACTAGCATATAGTCCTATAGTCCTGATATATAAGGTATATTATAAGGACCTGCTATATGGCTTTAGGTATAGCGGCTCGGTGTTCACTAGCATATAGTCCTATAGTCCTGATATATAAGGTATATAGTAAGGACCTGCTATTTGGCTTTAGGTATAGCGGCTCGGTGTTCACTAGCATATAGTCCTATAGTCCTGATATATAAGGTATATTAGTAAGGACCTGCTATTTGGCTTTAGGTATAGCGGCTCGGTGTTCACTAGCATATAGTCCTATAGTCCTGATATATAAGGTATATTATAAGGACCTGCTATATGGCTTTAGGTATAGCGGCTCGGTGTTCACTAGCATATAGTCCTATAGTCCTGATATATAAGGTATATAGTAAGGACCTGCTATATGGCTTTAGGTATAGCGGCTCGGTGTTCACTAGCATATAGTCCTATAGTCCTGATATATAAGGTATATAGTAAGGACCTGCTATATGGCTTTAGGTATAGCGGCTCGGTGTTCACTATTTTGACCCAAAGGTTCCATGGTCACAGTAAAGGTCATGAATCAGAATGTGATGGGAACAGAACATCTACTACTATACATTACATTTAGTCATTTAGCAGACGCTCTTATCCAGAGCCACTTACAGTTAGTGAGTGCATACATTTTCATAATGGCCCCACGTGGGAAACGAACCCACAACCCTGGCGTTGCAAGCGCCATGCTCTACCAACTGAGCTACACGGAACTATACAGACGAGATATTGGCTCAACACTCACCTTTCAATCTGTGTTGGCAACTCGGTAGCATTGGAAATGACACTCTTCAAGTACTGAGCAAATGTCCAAATTAATTAAATGCCCTTAATTTGCATTGTTGCTTTGATGGTTGAGATCAATAGTATGAATATAAGTGGAAATGTAATGCAGCAGTATTTGTATGATCCAGCAGATGGCAGTAATTCACCTTCAATAACTGAGCAGCCCAAATGAGTAGGGGCAGGGTGCAGGAGGTTTAGGCTTGAGATCCAAATGCCTTGAATTCACCAAAATGTGCCTATAATCCAGGGTTTCCCAACCTCGGGACTCCAACGGGTGCACGTTTTGGTTTTTGCCCTAGCACTACACAGCTGATTCAAATAATCAACTAATTGTCAAGCGTTGATCATTTGAATTAGCTGTGCATTAGGGCAAAAACCAAAACGTGCACCCCTTTGGGGCCTGAGGACCGAGTTTGGGAAACGCTGCTATAATCCAAATCGTGTTGAAGTCATTCAAGCGACACCCACATGTCGGAAACATTTTACCTGCTGTGCTCTGCTCATTATATTATCAACCTAAAGTGCAACACATCCTCCTGTTTCCTAAAAAGAAATATGAACACAGAGCAGTTTACAAGCTACATGTCAAATATAACACCAGAATCGGATGACCTTCCCTTACATATAAATCAACCAACAAAAAAAACCCACAATAGATCTGGAGAAAAAGTGACTTTGCCAAACATGAGAGTGGTCTATCTCTGAACCTGTAGCCAGTAAAGGAGTCTAGTTAACGTTTGCCAAACATGAGAGTGGTCTATCTCTGAACCTGTAGCCAGTAAAGGAGTCTAGTTAACGTTGTGCTGCCATTGTTTCAAAGCATTTATGCTCTCTATTAAAGTTGAACTGTGGTACAATCATACACTGAGTCCATCATGATATGGAATAAGGGTTTATTACACCCATACATGAACACGCACATCAGTGTTTGTCAGAGGTAACAAGCCACAACTGAATGACTGTATGTAATTTTGTTTCTAAACTCAATTTTAAAAAACAGGGCACTGGTCAATCTATAAAGACTTGTGAGTGATATCACTGAGCTGTGACAATGCATCTTGACCTACAATGGAACATATTAACTACTGTCAAACACACTTTGAATTCTACTCGAACTGTAGATTATTGTGTGCTTCACTTTCAGAAGCCTTAACTTACTTCCGCTAGCTACTACTAGCTAGCATGAGGGACTAACTTACTTCCGCTAGCTACTACTAGCTAGCATGAGGGACTAACTTACTTCCGCTAGCTACTACTAGCTAGCATGAGGGACTAACTCACTTCCACTAGCTACTACTAGCTAGCATGAGGGACTAACTCACTTCCACTAGATACTACTAGCTAGCATGAGGGACTAACTCACTTCCGCTAGCTACTACTAGCTAGCATGAGGGACTAACTTACTTCCGCTAGCTACTACTAGCTAGCATGAGGGACTAACTCACTTCCACTAGCTACTACTAGCTAGCATGAGGGACTAACTCACTTCCACTAGCTACTACTAGCTAGCATGAGGGACTAACTCACTTCCACTAGCTACTACTAGCTAGCATGAGGGACTAACTCACTTCCACTAGATACTACTAGCTAGCATGAGGGACTAACTCACTTCCGCTAGCTACTACTAGCTAGCATGAGGGACTAACTCACTTCCGCTAGCTACTACTAGCTAGCATGAGGGACTAACTCACTTCCACTATCTGGCATGACTATAGCAAGGTAGGGCTGCTGCAGCTCAACCCAGACCGTAAACACACCTGCTATGCTTCATGAATATTATATTAGGGGGCGTGTACCTGCAGCTCAACCCAGACCGTAAACACACCTGCTATGCTTCATGAATATTATATTAGGGGGCGTGTACCTGCAGCTCAACCCAGACCGTAAACACACCTGCTATGCTTCATGAATATTATATTAGGGGCGTGTACCTGCAGCTCAACCCAGACCGTAAACACACCTGCTATGCTTCATGAATATTATATTAGGGGGCGTGTACCTGCAGCTCAACCCAGACCGTAAACACACCTGCTATGCTTCATGAATATTATATTAGGGGCGTGTACCTGCAGCTCAACCCAGACCGTAAACACACCTGCTATGCTTCATGAATATTATATTAGGGGGCGTGTACCTGCAGCTCAACCCAGACCGTAAACACACCTGCTATGCTTCATGAATATTATATTAGGGGGCCTGTACCTGCAGCTCAACCCAGACCGTAAACACACCTGCTATGCTTCATGAATATTATATTAGGGGGCGTGTACCTGCAGCTCAACCCAGACCGTGAACACACCTGCTATGCTTCATGAATATTATATTAGGGGGCGTGTACCTGCAGCTCAACCCAGACCGTAAACACACCTGCTATGCTTCATGAATATTATATTAGGGGCGTGTACCTGCAGCTCAACCCAGACCGTAAACACACCTGCTATGCTTCATGAATATTATATTAGGGGGCGTGTACCTGCAGCTCAACCCAGACCGTAAACACACCTGCTATGCTTCATGAATATTATATTAGGGGGCCTGTACCTGCAGCTCAACCCAGACCGTAAACACACCTGCTATGCTTCATGAATATTATATTAGGGGGCCTGTACCTGCAGCTCAACCCAGACCGTGAACACACCTGCTATGCTTCATGAATATTATATTAGGGGGCGTGTACCTGCAGCTCAACCCAGACCGTGAACACACCTGCTATGCTTCATGAATATTATATTAGGGATGAACCGCTACTACTACTCGACATTTAGTCATTATTAGTTTTCTGTTACTCGACATTTAGTCATTATTAGTTTTCTGTTACTCGACATTTAGTCATTATTAGTTTTCTGTTACTCGACATTTAGTCATTTGTTTTCTGTTACTCGACATTTAGTCATTTGTTTTCTGTTACTCGACATTTAGTCATTTGTTTTCTGTTACTCGACATTTAGTCATTATTTGTTTTCTGTTACTCGACATTTAGTCATTATTTGTTTTCTGTTACTCTACATTTAGTCATTATTAGTTTTCTGTTACTCGACATTTAGTCATTTGTTTTCTGTTACTCGACATTTAGTCATTTGTTTTCTGTTACTCGACATTTAGTCATTTGTTTTCTGTTACTCGACATTTAGTCATTTGTTTTCTGTTACTCGACATTTAGTCATTTGTTTTCTGTTACTCGACATTTAGTCATTATTAGTTTTCTGTTACTCGACATTTAGTCATTATTTGTTTTCTGTTACTCGACATTTAGTCATTATTAGTTTTCTGTTACTCGACATTTAGTCATTTGTTTTCTGTTACTCGACATTTAGTCATTTGTTTTCTGTTACTCGACATTTAGTCATTTGTTTTCTGTTACTCGACATTTAGTCATTTGTTTTCTGTTACTCGACATTTAGTCATTATTAGTTTTCTGTTACTCGACATTTAGTCATTTGTTTTCTGTTACTCAACATTGAGTCATTATTTGTTTTCTGTTACTCGACATTTAGTCATTTGTTTTCTGTTACTCGACATTTAGTCATTATTAGTTTTCTGTTACTTGACATTTAGTCATTATTAGTTTTCTGTTACTCGACATTTAGTCATTATTCGTTTTCTGTTACTCGACATTTAGTCATTATTAGTTTTCTGTTACTCGACATTTAGTCATTATTAGTTTTCTGTTACTCGACATTTAGTCATTTTTTGTTTTCTGTTACTCAACGCCCAATTTGGAAACTATAAACGAGAAAACAAGTTTAGAAAAATTATAAAATGATTAATTTCCTTGTTTGGCCTTGCCAAGATTAAAGGAAATAGGAATTATCCATAAACACACAAAGCGTTAGATACTGTATTTAGGGTTAGTGTGTTAGATACTGTATTTAGGGTTAGTGTGTTAGATACTGTATTTAGGGTTAGTGTGTTAGATACTGTATTTAGGGTTAGTGTGTTAGATACTGAAGTTAGCGTTAGTGTGTTAGATACTGAAGTTAGGGTTAGTGTGTTAGATACTGTAGTTAGCGTTAGTGTGTTAGATACTGAAGTTAGGGTTAGTGTGTTAGATACTGTAGTTAGGGTTAGTGTGTTAGATACTGTAGTTAGGGTTAGTGTGTTAGATACTGTAGTTAGGGTTAGTGTGTTAGATACTGTAGTTAGGGTTAGTGTGTTAGATACTGAAGTTAGGGTTAGTGTGTTAGATACTATAGTTAGGGTTAGTGTGTTAGATACTGAAGTTAGGGTTAGTGTGTTAGATACTGTAGTTAGGGTTAGTGTGTTAGATACTGAAGTTAGGGTTAGTGTGTGTGAGTGGGAGACGTTGTATGTGTCTTTATACAGATTATTAGGGTTAATCCCTTCGACCTCATGGCTTGGTTTTTGCTCTGAAATGCACTGTCAAATGTGGGACCTTATATAGACAGGTGTGTGCCTTTCCAAATCATGTCCAATCAATTGAATTTACCACAGGTGGACTCCAATCAATTTGCAGAAACATCTCAAGGATGATCAATGGAAACAGGCTGCATCTGAGCTCAATTTCGAGTCTCATAGCAAAGGATCTGAATACTTATATTAATAAGGTATTTCTGTTTTTAATACATTTGCAAAAATGTCTAAAAACCTGTTTTCGCTTTATCATTATGGGGTATTGTGTGTAGTGTTAATCCATTTTAGAATAAGGCTGTATCGTAACAAAATGTGGAGAAAGTGAAGGGGTCTGAATACTTTCCGAATGCACTGTACTTCTCAGTGTCTTCTACAGAAAGCCTATCGATAATCCACCCTGCTGCTATCTGGTTCACAGAGACGGCAGTAAGCAGAGACAGACGTGCTGGATGTGACTGGGGTTTTCCACTGACTGGCTGACAGGTTTCAGTTCTGAAAATCTTCCAGAGATATACCACTTCATCTGCTGTTGTATGCTCCATCAGTAGGTGGTAGGTCATTGAAAGAGATGAAAGAGAAACAGATCGAAAAAAATATGTTTTTATAAACCTCAGGCATTTCAGAACGGTCCAAAGTATTTACAGTTAAAGCATGGCTCTTCTTCGAGACTTAACAGTTAGCAAGCTTAATATTCACAGATTAATCTCTCCCCAGATTCAGCTGAACTTCAGTGTCCAGCAGATTTACATTGACATTTTAGTCATTTAGCAGACGCTCTTATCCAGAGCGACTTAGTTAGTGCATTCATTTTAAGATAGCTCGGTGGGACAACCATATATCTCAGTCATACTAAGTACATTTTTCCTCAATAATGTAGCTATCAGCAAAGTCAGTGTTAGAGTTAGTGAAGAGCTCCTTGGTCTTCATGGTGCCCCTTGCTTGGTGGTGACACTTAGATTGCACACATGTGGACTTTATTTAACTAATTATGTGACTTCTGAAGGTAATTGGTTGCACCAGATCTTATTTAGGGGCTTCATAGCAAAGGGGGTGAATACGTATGCACGCACCACTTTTCCGTTATTTATTTGGTAGAATATTTTGAAAGAAGTTATTTTTTTCATTTCACTTCACCAATTTGGAGTATTTTGTGTATGTCCATTACATGAAATCCAAATAAAAATCCATTTAAATTACAGGTTGTAATGCAACAAAATAGGAAAAACGCCAAGCGGGATGAATACTTTTGCAAGGCACTGGAGACACTCTCAAGTGTTTTAGAAAGAAAAGAAAGGGATACAGGTCTGTAGTTTGACATCAGAGGGGTCAAGTGACTCTCGCCATTTTCAAGTCAGAGGGGATGCAGCCAGTGGTCAGGGATGAGGGTAGGGAGGAATGGGAGAAGGTCTCCAGAGATTATCTGAAGAAAGGAGGAGGGGATGTGGTCGAGCGGGCAGCTTGTCGGGCGGCCGGACATCACTAGTCACAAGATTTCATCTGGAGAGAAAGAGGTCAAGGCGAAGGGTAGTTCTGTGGGAGTGGGACCAGTGGACTCAATAGGCTGAGTGAATGAGTAGTGGACGTCGTCAACCTTCTTTTCAAAGTGTTTGACAAAGTCGTCTGCAGAGAGGGAGGATGAGAAGGATTAAGGCGAGGAAAATAGTTTCCTAGGGTTAGAGGCAGAAGCTTAAATTTAGAGTGATATAAAGTTGCTTTAGCAGTGGATACAGAGGAAGAGAAGGTAGAGAGGAGGGAGTGGAAGGATGATAGGTCCTCCGGAAGTTTAGTTTTCCTCCATTTTCACTCAGCTACCCGCAGCCCTGTTCTGTAAGCTCGTAATGAGTCTCTCAGCCACGGAGCAGGAGGGGAGGCCGAGCCGGCCGGTGGAAAGGGGACAGTGCGAGTCATAGGATGCGGAAAGAGAGCAGAGTTGGGTCGAAGAGGTAGAATCAGGAGACAGGAGAGAGAAGGATTTAGCAGAAGGGAGAGATGATAGGATTGAAGAGGAGAGAGTAGTTGGAGAGAGAGAGCGAAGATTGCGACGGTGCATGACCATCTGGGTAGGGGCTGAGTGGTTCGGGTTGGAGGAAAGGGAGACAGAAAAGGAAACAAAGCAGTGATCAGAGACCTGGAGGGGGGTTGCAGTGAGATTAGGAGGCGAACAGCCTCTAGTAAAGATGAGATGAAGCGTATTGCCTGCCTTGTGAGGTGGAGGGGACTGGGAAAGGGTGAGGTGGAGGGGATTGGGAAAGGGTGAGGTGGAGGGGATTGGGAAAGGGTGAGGTGGAGGGGATTGGGAAAGGGTGAGGTGGAGGGGATTGGGAAAGGGTGAGGTCAAAAATGAATCAAAGGCAGACATTGGGAGGTTAAATTCAACCCGTACGATGAGTGGTGAGCCATTGTCATGAAATGAGGTGTTACGAACCCCGTGGCTTTAAACGTCTAGGGTGGATGGACAAGAGACCCGTAACATAATTCATGCAAATTAGAATCGTGACATGGAACAGTGAGAACAAAAACTACACGACCACCATAAACTACCGTCAAACATAAAAGGTTTATTTTTGAACACACGGTAAAGGTTTGGGAAAAAGGGCTGAGCAGGACCCAAGAAATGAAACAATAGTGTAAAACACCCCTAAACTGATCTTGCCTGCCTCAAGAACCGCTAAGCTACTGCTAATCATACAAAAATTACAGTGGGTGGTCCGCTCAGGTCTAACTAGTGTTTTTAGACAGTTTTCTTCCTACGGGTAATGTAGGCCCAAGGGCAACTTGCTTAAATTCCCCTTTTCCCAGAAACACACAAAGTTACCAAACAGAGTAACCAGCAAATGAGTGAGTACCCAAAACACAGGACACCACAGTATCCATACTCACATACGGAAATAGTCTCTAACAACAAACACAACTGACCGGCTTTTAAACAATGGGATGTGTGATTGAAAAACCAGAAACAGGTGGTGCAATGCAGAGGAATGTCCACTGATTGGTCCACCTCAGCAATCAGCAGACACCCCAACGACCACCAATCAGGAACATACAGGACACCTGTGATTAGGGCAGAAGGAGAGAAAAAAACACAAAAAGACACAGGATACCTGTATCCGTAACACTCCCACCCTTAAAAGAGCAAACCACAATGGTTTGCGACACACGTACCATCACAACACCCAAGATTCAAAGATCAACAGCATCCTGACGGGATAACAAAAAAAAAACTAGATCTTTAAACACGAGACAAAGCATCTGCCAACACATTATCCAACCCCTTTTTGTGGCGGATCTCCAAATTATAATTTTGCACTACAAGTGCCCAACGCATAAGGCGTTGGTTCTGGTTGTACATCCGGTGGAGAAAAACTAAGGGGTTATGGTCAGTATACACTATCACTGGTAATGCACCGGAACCAACATAAACTTCAAAGTACTGCAGAGCCAACAACAAAGCTAGAGCTTCTTGTTCAATGGTGGAATAGTTTGTCTGACATTTGTTAAATTTCCATGAAAAATAACAGACTGGATGGTCCACTCCACTCTGGTCCTGCTGCAGTAGAACAGCACCAGCACCTCTGGCACTTGCATCTACCTCCAGTTTAAACGGTCGTTCAAAATCTGGCGCAGCAAGAACAGCAGTACTACATAAGAGTGCTTTAGCAGTGTTGAAAGCAGTACGACAATCTTCAGACCATACAAATGTTCTCGCCGGACTGAGCAAATCCGTTAATGGAGCAACTACCGCAGATACATTTTTACAGAAACTACGGTAGTAGCCAACCATCCCTAAAAAGCGGCGTAGCTCTCTTCTGGTGGTAGGTGCGGGAAATGCATTTATCGCTGAGACCTTGGCATCTACAGGGCGCACCTGGCCATGGCCGACCTGTTTACCGAGATAAGTAACAGTGGCCTTCCCAAACTCGCACTTTGCTAAGTTCAGGGTTAGAGAAGCGGCTGCTAGACGTTCACACACTACCCTTAGAGTGTTAACATGATCAGACCACTCAAATGAATAAATTACCAGATCATCAAGGTAAGCACTACAATCAGGAACTCCAGCCAATACTGTGTTAACCAGGCGTTGGAAAGTGGCTGGTGCGTTCCGCATCCCAAATGCCATGACAGCATATTGTAGGAAGTGATCTGGGGTCACAAAGGCAGAGATGTCGGAGGCACGTGAGGTTAACGGCACCTGCCAGTAACCTTTTAGAAGATCTAGTTTGGTTACATAAGTAGCAGCACCAACAGTATCAATACAGTCATCCAGTCTGGGTAACGGGAACGAGTCGGGCACTGTGACAGCATTTACCTTCCGATAGTCCGTACATAACCTGGATGTCCCATCAGGTTTAGGAACCAGAATACACAGAGAACTCCAAGGACTTGAACTTGGCATAGCCAGGTTATTCTCCAGCAAATAACTGACCTCATCCCTCATTATCTTTCTTTTAGAGACGTTGACACGATAAGCATGTTGCTTGATAGGTGCAGCGTTTCCAACATTAATGTCATGTTCTAACACATTTGTGCATGTAGGAACATCATTAAAAAGACATGGAAAGCTGTGTAATAGTCTCACAATATCATCTGACTGTCCGTCCGTTAAATGAATCAGGCTTGGCGGGAGAGACAGCAGCATCTCTGAATTGGGCAATCTAGCACACTGCTGCTGAGTATTGCGCAACTCCAAACCATCTCCGTCCACATCATTAACATGACCTCCCACTACAGCCATGGCAGCAATAGAGACAGCCGACTCGGCCAGTTTCTCTAGACTGTCTATCTGAGTGACGGGTCTGGTGTGGTATGTCTTCAACATGTTAACGTGGCACACACGAGATTGGCGTTTTCTATCAGGAGTCTGTATCACGTAGTCAGTTTCACTTAGTTTCTTTTCAATTACATAAGGACCAGAGAAACGTGCTGACAATGACGCTCCTGGCACCGGCAACAATACAAGAACTTGGTCACCTGGCTGCAGTGAACGAGAAACAGCCTGTGTGTCATAGTGTCGTTTCATCCGTCTCTGTGAGGAAGACAGCGCTTCCTTTGCTAGAGCACAGGCACCATGTAGGCGCTCACGAAAGCGACTAACGTAGTCCAACACATTTTCTTTCACACACAACTCTTGTGATAAAAACTGATCCTTAAGGACTTTCATAGGTCCTCTCACGGTGTGTCCAAACACCAGTTCAGCTGGGCTGAACCCTAAGGATTCCTGTACTGTCTCACGGACAGCAAACAAAACTAGAGGAACTCCCTCATCCCAATCCTTCTCAGATTCCAAGCAATATTTACGGAGCATAGACTTCAGTGTCTGATGCCAACGTTCAAGTGCACCCCGAGACTCTGGGTGATATGCGCTTGACACACGGTGTGTAACTGACAAGGATTTTAACACTTGTTTGAAAAGTTTAGAAAGGAAATTCGTACCCTGATCAGTTTGTATCACCTTAGGTAACCCAAAAGTTGAGAATAATTTGATCAACGCTTTACTCACCACCGGAGCAGTAATCCTTCGCAGAGGAATGGCCTCTGGGTACCTGGTGACCACACACATAATCGTCAACATAAACTGGTTACCAGATTTTGTCTTTGGTAATGGTCCAACACAATCAACCATCACATGTTCGAATGGTTCACCTATGGCAGGTATGGGACAAAGAGGCGCGGGAGGAATAACCTGGTTCGGTTTCCCAGTTACTTGACAGGTGTGGCAAGTCCGACAGAACTGAGCCACATCTTGTTTTAAACCAGGCCAAAAGAAATGTCGCAAAACTCGATCATAAGTCTTGGTGACTCCCAGATGTCCGGACCACTGGTGATCATGAGCGAGGGATAAAACATTTTGTCGAAAGGCTGTAGGAATCACTATTTGGTAAACAGCATTCCAATCTCCGCCAGCGTCAACATGGGATGTCCATTTACGCATGAGGAGATTACCATCAATGAAGTATGCCATGTTTTTCTTCTTTAGCTCCTCCTCTGAGACAACACTAAAAAAACATTTAGCCAGGCTAATGTCAACCTTTTGGTTAGCGATCAGCTGCTCACGAGTGACTGGTAACTGTATTGCCTCAGCAACAAGTTCCACATCTTTCTTCCTTTCCCTGGGCTGTTGGTCAGACTGCACCAGCTTACCAGAGGTAGCACCCAAACTATCCTCTGGGTCACACTCTCTGAATAGAATCGTGTTCGACAAATCTATCACTTCACCCACTTGTCGTGCTTGAGCACGTGTGACAGCACAAGCGGGGAACACATCTGGATAACCCTGTGCCAGCTCCTCGGAGAGAGACTGGTCACTTTTATCCAATACCTCCAATACGGGTATCACCTTTCCTCCGGCAATATCGTTGCCCATTATAAATGTCACACCTTTTACTGGCAACATAGGACGTACTCCAACTCTGAACAATCCACTGACTAACTCAGAGTGTACGTTCACAAAGTGCAATGGCACGGGGACGAATCCCATTTCAATTCCTTGTACTAACACACTGGAACCACAATATGTATTATTGGACAAGGGCAACACATCAGATAGTATGAACGACTGCGCCGCACCAGTATCTCTGAGGATTCTAACTGGACGCTGAGATGCTTCGTCATCTGATATGGAAACAAACCCCTCAAAAATGAACGGTTCATAACTGTGATCTGGGACAGGGACTTTCAAACAACATTCACTATGAGGCCTCTGTCTTGATTCCGGCCTTACAACCGTACGAATCAGCCCAACACCCGTTGGCGGCCTGGCGTGCTGAGGCATCCCCTGTTTGCGTTTTAGCAGAAAGCAATCATTAACCATATGTCCCACCTTATGACAATAGAAACAGTGACGCACATCTTTTGGGCGTGCTGGATGTACTGCTGGTCGACTAGGACTAAAAGTTAGCAACTCTGCGGCCCTGCTCTCCTTACGAGCCGAAAACACGCTCTTATGCGTCAACACAAACTTGTCTGCCAATACAGACGCTTCCGACAGTGAGGATACTTTCTGTTCGTTCAGATAAACTACAATGCGTTCGGGTAAGCAATTTTTAAACTCTTCTAACAAGATTAACTCCCGTAGAGAGTTAAAATCAGTTACCTTACTAGCACTGTGCCATTTGTCAAACAGATTTCCTTTGTCTCTAGCAAACTCCACATAAGTCTGAGTAGGATACTTTTTATGAGACCTAAATCTCTGTCGATATGCCTCAGGAACAAGCTCATAGGCACGAAGAACAGTAGCTTTGACCACGTCATAATTCAAGCTGTCTTCAAGAGGTAGCGCTGACAGAACCTCTTGGGCTTTACCTGTTAATTTACACTGAAGTAATAGGCACCATACCTCTTCGGGCCATTTCAATGCTACCGCTATACGTTCAAAAACACTGAAATAGGAATCAACCTCTGACTCCCTAAACACAGGTACCAAGGTGATCTGTCTACTAATATCAAAAGTAGCAGACGACACAGCTGGTGAGGATGGCTCACTAGCAGGCATAGTATGAGCAGAGACTAACCTCGCTGTTTCTGCCTCCAGTTCCATTTTACGCATCTCCAGTTCTTGATCAAGCCTACGCGTCTCCAGTTCTGCCTCTAGCTTACGCATTTCCAGCTTGTCTTGCCTGATCTGTGCCCGCTCTTCCGCCTCCATTTGGAGCCGTGTCGAGCGGACATCCATCCTGGCATCACTGTCAGACAGTGGGGAGAGTGGGTCAAAACGGGGCAATGTGGCTGGAGCCTTAGCCTCGTCCTCAGACACCGACGGGCTTATAGGAGCAGCAACCACATCCCCTACAGGAGCAGCAGGGTCAGGCGGCGGTAATTCAAGCACTCGCTCGTTCAATAATATCTCTAACACTGCTTTCCTAACTTCTGCTTTCACTAAAACTCTTGATATGGGTACAGAAAAGTGGTCAGCCAAAGCCTGTAGATCCATTCTACGGCAATTCTCAAAAACCTCCCACGTAGGGTTTTCCAAAAATGCATCCAACTCAAAAGTAGCCATCCTAAACTAACACGAGCCGACGAATACTGAACACAAAAAAAACAGGTAGCACAGTTGCCAAGCTCAACACTGAACCAGACAATAACTAATTTGCATGAGTATCAATGAGAATGATCCCGGGACCACTCACACCCAAAGCGAGAATCACACCCCTAGACCAAATCCCAGGCGAGCCCCCACATTATGTTACGAACCCCGTGGCTTTAAACGTCTAGGGTGGATGGACAAGAGACCCGTAACATAATTCATGCAAATTAGAATCGTGACATGGAACAGTGAGAACAAAAACTACACGACCACCATAAACTACCGTCAAACATAAAAGGTTTATTTTTGAACACACGGTAAAGGTTTGGGAAAAAGGGCTGAGCAGGACCCAAGAAATGAAACAATAGTGTAAAACACCCCTAAACTGATCTTGCCTGCCTCAAGAACCGCTAAGCTACTGCTAATCATACAAAAGTACAGTGGGTGGTCCGCTCAGGTCTAACTAGTGTTTATAGACAGTTTTCTTCCTACGGGTAATGTAGGCCCAAGGGCAACTTGCTTAAATTCCCCTTTTCCCAGAAACACACAAAGTTACCAAACAGAGTAACCAGCAAATGAGTGAGTACACAGGACACCACAGTATCCATACTCACATACGGAAATAGTCTCTAACAACAAACACAACTGACCGGCTTTTAAACAATGAGATGTGTGATTGAAAAACCAGAAACAGGTGGTGCAATGCAGAGGAATGTCCACTGATTGGTCCACCTCAGCAATCAGCAGACACCCCAACGACCACCAATCAGGAACATACAGGACACCTGTGATTAGGGCAGAAGGAGAGGAAAAGACACAGGATACCTGTATCCGTAACATGAGCTTATCAAGGTGTCAAGCTCATTGAGGAGCTCTCCAAGGGCACCTGGTGGGCGATAGATGAAAACAATGTTATGCTTGAGTTGACAAGTGACAGTGACAGTGACAGCATGGAATTCAAATGAGGAGATGGACAGGTGAGAGAGGGAAATAAGAGAAAATCTCCACTTAGGAGAAATGAGTAGCCCTGTGCCACCACCACAACGACCAGATGCTCTCAGACTATGAGAGAAAACATAGTCAGATGAAGAGAGAGCAGCTGGAGTAGCAGTGTTCTCTGGGGTGATCCATGTCTCCGTCAGGGACAAAAAGGAACTGAAGGGCTGAGATGAACTCTGCGTTTTTGACTGCAGACCTGCAGTTCCAAACGCAGTCCAGCAGATGTCCATATCAGGAGTAATAAATTGTCTTTAGTTCACGGATGAAACTTCTCTCCTTGTTCCCTTTGTTCTTGTTTCTCTCTCTCCCCACGCCTTGCTGTCCACAACAGAACAGGACAGTCTTGGGGTTAAAGGTCAGAGTTCAGTCTTTGTCCTTGTTTCTCTCTCTCCCCACGCCTTAATGTCCACAGAACAGGACAGTCTTGGGGTTAGAGGTCAGAGTTCAGTCTTTGTCCTAGTTTCTCTCTCTCCCCACGCCTTGCTGTCCACAACAGAACAGGACAGTCTTGGGGTTAGAGGTCAGAGTTCAGTCTTTGTCCTTGTTTCTCTCTCTCCCCACGCCTTGCTGTCCACAGAACAGGACAGTCTTGGGGTTAAAGGTCAGAGTTCAGTCTTTGTCCTAGTTTCTCTCTCTCCCCACGCCTTGCTGTCCACAGAACAGGACAGTCTTGGGGTTAGAGGTCAGAGTTCAGTCTTTGTCCTTGTTTCTCTCTCTCCCCACGCCTTGCTGTCCACAGAACAGGACAGTCTTGGGGTTAAAGGTCAGAGTTCAGTCTTTGTCCTAGTTTCTCTCTCTCCCCACGCCTTGCTGTCCACAGCAGGACAGGACAGTCTTGGGGTTAGAGGTCAGGGTTCAGTCTTACGGACTCCAGCGGTACAGGACAGTCTTGGGGCCGGTGTCAGGGTCAGAGGTCAGGGGTTAGAGGCAGGTCCTTGCTCCCCCCACCACTAGTACAGGACAGTTTTGGAGCCAGACTGAAGCTCTCAGGTATCTCTGGCCTGCTGAGGGATTATAGGTCAGGTTCAGGGGTCAGAGGCAGGTCCTTGCTCCCTCCACCACTAGTACAAGATAGTCTTGGAGCCAGACTGAAGCTCTCAGGTATTTCTGGCCTGCTGAATCGTCTCCTGAACTCATCTGTAGTAAAGTAATACATGAGAGGGTCCAGTCCTGAGTTGAGACTGGCGAGACACAGGGTGACAGGATGGCATCGCAGCACCATCTCTCTGACCCCACAGCTCCCCAGGGCATCGGCCTTCGCCAGGAAGTCTAGCGGCATGGTGACATGGTATGGGGAGAAGCAGAGCAGGAACACCCCGGCACAGCTCAACACCATCCTCAACGCCCTCCTCTTCTCCCCCTGGTCCTTAACCCCTTCCCCCGCCCCCTCCCCCATGTGGACTCGCAGGCTGCCAGCTGACAGACAGGCGCAGGTCAGAACTAGGACCAGAGGGAGGATGAAGCCAACCAGCTCCGCCACCACCATCAGAGTCCAGCCGGCCGCAGGGCTGACTTCACGCATGGGGAGCTCCGCAAAACACACTGCCGCCGGGATGGAGGTAGGGCCAGGGGTAGGGGTGGGGGAAGAGGTGGGGGCTGGGGCTGGGGCATATGAGCTAGGACTGGAGGCATAGGGGTTAGGGTTAAGGTCATATGGGGCAGTGTCAGTGTAGAGGTCAGGGGTCAGGGTGTAGGGGTTAGGTGTGGTGGGGTCAGAGCTGGCGTTTCGGAGCAGAGGGAAGGGCAGACAACCAAGACAGACCAGCAGCCAGCCAGCGGCACACACACATCCGTCCCCTCGTCGTCTGTTGGAATGGTACCTCAGCGGGTGGATGATGAGCTCACAGCGCCGCACACTCACACACACCAGGAAGAAGATAGATGCGTACATGTTGACGTATTTCAAGTAGAAACACAACATGCAGAGAGGCCGGCCGAATGGCCAGGTATGGTTCAGATAGTAGTAGATACGGAGAGGTAGGGAGAGGACCTGGAGGAGACAGAACATACAGGTAGTTATATATATATACAGTCGTGGTCAAAAGTTTTGAGAATGACACAAGTATTGGTCTTCACAAAGTTCGCTGCTTCAGTGTTATGAGATATTTTTGTCAGATGTTATCAAATCAAATCAAATCAAATTTTATTGGTCACATGCGCCGAATACAACAGGTGCAGACATTACAGTGAAATGCTTACTTACAGCCCTTAACCAACAGTGCATTTATTTTTAACAAAAAAAGTAAAAATAAAACAACAACAAAAAAAGTGTTGAGAAAAAAAGAGCAGAAGTAAAATAAAATAACAGTAGGGAGGCTATATATACAGGGGGGTACCGGTGCAGAGTCAATGTGCGGGGGCACCGGCTAGTTGAGATAGTTGAAGTAATATGTACATGTGGGTAGAGTTAAAGTGACTATGCATAAACAGAGTAGCAGCAGCGTAAAAAGGATGGGGTGGGGGGGCAGTGCAAATAGTCCGGGTAGCCATGATTAGCTGTTCAGGAGTCTTATGGCTTGGGGGTAGAAGCTGTTGAGAAGTCCTTTGGACCTAGACTTGGCACTCAGGTACCGCTTGCCGTGCGGTAGCAGGGAGAACAGTCTATGACTAGGGTGGCTGGAGTCTGACAATTTTGAGGGCCTTCCTCTGACACCGCCTGGTATAGAGGTCCTGGATGGCAGGAAGCTTGGCCCCAGTGATGTACTGGGCCGTACGCACTACCCTCTGTAGTGCCTTGCGGTCAGAGGCCAAGCAGTTGCCATACCAGGCGGTGATGCAACCAGTCAGGATGCTCTCGATGGTGCAGCTGTAGAATTTTTTGAGGATCTGAGGACCCATGCCAAATCTTTTCAGTCTCCTGAGGGGGAATAGGCTTTGTCGTGCCCTCTTCACGACTGTCTTGGTGTGTTTGGACCATGATAGTTCGTTGGTGATGTGGACACCAAGGAACTTGAAGCTCTCAACCTGTTCCACTACAACCCCGTCGATGAGAATGGGGGCGTGCTCAGTCCTCTTTTTTTTCCTGTAGTCCACAATCATCTCCTTTGTCTTGGTCACGTTGAGGGAGAGGTTGTTGTCCTGGCACCACACGGCCAGGTCTCTGACCTCCTCCCTATAGGCTGTCTCATCGTTGTCGGTGATCAGGCCTACCACTGTTGTGTCGTCGGCAAACTTAATGATGGTGTTGGAGTCGTGCCTGGCCATGCAGTCATGGGTGAACAGAGAGCACAGGAGGGGGACTGAGCACGCACCCCTGAGGGGGCCCCCGTGTTGAGGATCAGTGTGGCAGATGTGTTGTTACCTACCCTTACCACCTGGGGGCGGCCCGTCAGGAAGTCCAGGATCCAGTTGCAGAGGGAGGTGTTTAGTCCCAGGATCCTTAGCTTAGTGATGAGCTTAGAGGGCACTATGGTGTTGAATGCTGAGCTGTAGTCAATGAATAGCATTCTCACGTAGGTGTTCCTCTTGTCCAGGTGGGAAAGGGCAGTGTGGAGTGCAATAGAGATTGCATCATCTGTGGATCTGTTGGGGCGGTATGCAAATTGGAGTGGGTCTAGGGTTTCTCGGATAATGCTGTTGATGTGAGCCATGACCAGCCTTTCTGTCACGTTCGTCGAGGAGTGAAGGAGACCAAGGCGCAGCGTGTTGAGCGAACATGTTGACTTTATTATATTAAAGCAACCACGAAACAACAAAACAAAATGACGATAGCGAAGTCCAACAGTGACAATGACTGAACATGGAACAAAAACCCACAAACCCAAGGTGAAAACACACAGTTTAAATATGGCTCCCAATCAGAGATAACGAGCCGACAGCTGACACTCGTTACCTCCGATTGGGAGTCATATGACTAACAAGAACAACCAAAACCAAGCACACCCAAATACCCAACATAACCAAACCAAACCCAACAAAACGAATACACCCTGGCTCAATTACAAAGTCCCGGAGCCAGAGTGTGACATAACCCCCCCCTTAAGGTGCGAACTCCGGGCGCACCAGCATAAAGTCTATGGGAGGGTCTGGGAGGGCGTCTGTCCACGGTGGCGGCTCTGGCACAGGTCGTGGTCCCCATCCCAACATAGTCACTACCCGCTTACGTAGCCTCCTCCCAATGACCACCCTCCAATTTAACCCCACTGGATTAAGGGGCAGCACCGGACTAAGAGGCAGCACCGGACTAAGGGGCAGCACCGGACTAAGGGGCAGCACCAGGATAAGGGGCAGCACCAGGATAAGGGGCAGCACCGGACTAAGGGGCAGCACCGGACTGAATGGCGGATCCTGGCTGGCTGGCTCTGGCGGATCCTGGCTGGCTGGCGGATCCTGGCTGGACGGCTCTGGCGGATCCTGGCTGGACGGCTCATGGCTGGCTGACGGATCTGGCTGCTCATGGCTGGCTGACGGATCTGGCTGCTCATGGCTGGCTGACGGATCTGGCTGCTCATGGCTGGCTGACGGATCTGGCTGCTCATGGCTGGCTGACGGATCTGGCTGCTCATGGCTGGCTGACGGATCTGGCTGCTCGTGGCTGGCTGACGGATCTGGCTGCTCATGGCTGGCTGACGGATCTGGCTGCTCGCGGCTGGCTGACGGATCTGGCTGCTCATGGCTGGCGGAAGGCTCTGGCTGATCCTGTCTGGCGGAAGGCTCTGGCTGATCCTGTCTGGCGGAAGGCTCTGGCTGATCCTGTCTGGCGGAAGGCTCTGGCTGATCCTGTCTGGCGGAAGGCTTCGGCTGCTCCTGTCTGGCGGAAGGCTCTAGCGGCTCCTGTCTGGCGGAAGGCTCTAGCGGCTCCGGTCTAGCGGACGGCTCTGAAGGCTCATGGCAGACGGGCGGCTTTGCAGGCTCAGTACAGACGGGCGGCTTATGCAGCGCTTGGCAGACGGGCAGTTCAGGCGCCGTTGGGCAGACGGGCAGTTCAGGCGCCGTTGGGCAGACGGGCAGTTCAGGCGCCGTTGGGCAGACGGCAGACTCTGGCCGGCTGAGACGCACTGGTGGCCGGATGCGTGGTGCCGGAACTGGAGGTACCGGGCTGAGGACACGCATCTCAGGGCTAGTGCGGGGAGCAGGAACAGGACGCACAGGACTCTGGGAACACACAGGAGGCTTGGTGCGTGGTGTAGGCACTGGTGGTACTGGGCTGGAGCGGGGAGGTGGCGCCGGAAATACCGGACCGTGCAGGCTTACTGGCCCCCTTGAGCACTGAGCCTGCCCAACCTTACCCGGGTTGATGCTCCCCGTCGCCCGACCAGTACGGGGAGGTGGAATAACCCGCACCGGCCTATGTGGGCGAACCGGGGACACCATGCGTAAGGCTGGTGCCATGTAAGCCGGCCCGAGGAGACGCACTGGTGGCCAGATGCGTTGGGCCGGCTTCATGACTTCCGGCTCAACGCTCAATCTAGCCCGGCCGATACGTGGAGCTGGAATGTACCGAACCGGGCTATGCCTGCGTACAGGAGACACCATGCGCTCTACTGCGTAACACGGTGTCTGCCCGTACTCTCGCTCTCCACGGTAAGTCCAGGGAGTAGGCGCAGGTCTCCTACCTGACTTCGCCACACTCCCTTTAAGCCCCCCCCCAAGAAATTTTTGGGTAGTACCCACGGGCTTCCAGCCTCGACTCCGTGCTGCCTCCTCATACCACCTCCTCTCGGCTTTAGCTGCCTCCAGCTCTTCACGAGGGCGGCGATATTCTCCCGGTTGTGCCCAAGGACCCCTTCCATCCAGTATCTCCTCCCATGTCCATGAATCCTTGATAGGCGTCCATAAATCCTGTGTAGGTAGGTCCTGTTGCCGCTTGACACGCTGCTTGGTCCTTTTACGGTGGGTTTTTCTGTCACGTTCGTCGAGGAGTGAAGGAGACCAAGGCGCAGCGTGTTGAGCGAACATGTTGACTTTATTATATTAAAGCAACCACGAAACAACAAAACAAAATGACGATAGCGAAGTCCAACAGTGACAATGACTGAACATGGAACAAAAACCCACAAACCCAAGGTGAAAACACACAGTTTAAATATGGCTCCCAATCAGAGATAACGAGCCGACAGCTGACACTCGTTACCTCCGATTGGGAGTCATATGACTAACAAGAACAACCAAAACCAAGCACACCCAAATACCCAACATAACCAAACCAAACCCAACAAAACGAATACACCCTGGCTCAATTACAAAGTCCCGGAGCCAGAGTGTGACACTTTCAAAGCACTTCATGGCTACAGACGTCAGTGCTACGGGTCGGTAGTCATTTAGGCAGGTTATCTTAGAGTCCATGGGCACGGGGACTATGGTGGTCTGCTTGAAACATGTTGGTATTGCAGACTCAGTCAGGGACATGTTGAAAATGTCAGTGAAGACACTTGCCAGTTGGTCAGCACATGCTCGGAGTACACGTCCTGGTAATCCGTCTGGCCCTGCGGCCTTGTGAATGTTGACCTGCTTAAAAGTCTTACTCACATCGGCTACGAAGAACGTGATCACGTAGTCATCCGGAACAGCTGGTGCTCTCATGCATGCTTCAGTGTTGCTTACCTCGAAGCGAGCATAGAAGTGGTTTAGCTCGTCTGGTAGGCTTGTGTCACTGGGCAGCTCGCGGCTGTGCTTCCCTTTGTAGTCTGTAATAGTTTTCAAGCCCTGCCACATCTGACGAGCGTCAGAGCCAGTGTAGTACGATTCAATCTTAGCCCTGTATTGACTCTTTGCCTGTTTGATGGTTCGTCGGAGGGCATAGCGGGATTTCTTATAAGCGTCCGGGTTAGAGTCCCGTTCCTTGAAAGCGGCAGCTCTACCCTTTAGCTCAGTGCGGATGTTTCCTGTAATCCATGGCTTCTGGTTGGGGTATGTACGTACGGTCACTGTGGGGGACGACATCATCGATGCACTTATTGATGAAGCCAGTGACTGATGTGGTGTACACCTCAATGCTGTCTGAAGAATCCCGGAACATGTTCCAGTCTGTGCTAGCAAAACAGTCCTGTAGCTTAGCATCTGCGTCATCTGACCACTTTTTTATTAACCGAAGTCACTGGTGCTTCCTGCTTTAGTTTTTGCTTATAAGCAGGAATCAAGAGGATAGAGTTATGGTCAGATTTGCCAAATGGAGGGCGAGGGAGAGCTTTGTATGCGTCTCTGTGTGTGGAGTAAAGGTGGTCTAGAGTTTTTTTTCCTCTGGTTGCACATTTAACATGCTGGTAGAAATTAGGTAGAACGGATGTAAGTTTCCCTGCATTAAAGTCCCCGGCCACTAGGAGCGCTGCATCTGGATGAGCGTTTTCCTGTTGATTTATGGCCTTGTACAACTCATTCAGTGCAATCTTAATGCCAGCATTGGTTTGTGGTGGTAAATAGACAGCTATGAAAAATATAGATGAAAACTCTCTTGGTAAATAGTGTGGTCTACAGCTTATCATAAGATACTCTACCTCAGGCGAGCAACACCTCGAGACTTCCTTAGTATTTGATTTTGTGCACCAGCTGTTGTTTACAAATATACACAGACCGCCACCCCTTGTCTTACCGGAGTCAGCCGTTCTATCCTGCCGATGTAGCGTATAGCCCGCTAGCTGTATGTTATCATTGTCGTCGTTCAGCCACGACTCGTTGAAACATAGGATATTACAGTTTTTAATGTCCCGTTGGTAGGATAACCGTAATCTTAGGTCATCCAATTTGTTATCCAATGATTGAAGAATGGCTAATAGGATTGATGGAAGAGGCAGTTTACTCGCTCGCCGTCGGATCCTTACAAGGCACCCCGATCTACGTCCACCATATCTCTGTCTATTCCTCACGTGAATGACGGGGATTTGGGCCTTGTCGGGTGTCTGTATGATATCCTTCGCGGCCGCCTCGTTGAAGAAAAAATCTTCATCCAATACGAGGTGAGTAATCGCTGTCCTGATATCCAGAAGCTCTTTTTGGTTATAAGAGACGATGGCAGAAACATTATGTACAAAATAAATTACAAATAACGCGGAAACACACACATAATAGTACAAATGGTTAGAGGGCTGTAAAACGTCAGCCATCTTCTCCGGCGCTGTATAATTACAAGCATTCCATAAGTGTCAAAGGCTTTTATTGACAATTACATTAAGTTTATGCAAAGAGTCAATATTTGCAGTGTTGACCCTTCTTTTTCAAGACTTCTGCAATCCGCCCTGGCATGCTGTCAATTAACCTCTGGGCCACATCCTGACTGATGACAGCCCATTCTTGCATAATCAATGCTTGGAGTTTGTCAGAATTTGTGAGGTTTTGTTTGTCCACCCGCCTCTTGAGGATCGACTACAAGTTCTCAATGGATTAAGGTCTGGGGAGTTTCCTGGCCATGGACCCAAAATGTCGATGTTTTGTTCCCCGAGCCACTTAGTTATCACTTTTGCCTTATGGCAAGGTGCTCCATCATGCTGGAAAAGGCATTGGTCGTCACCAAACTGTTCTTGGATGGTTGGGAGAAGTTGCTCTCGGAGGATGTGTTGGTACCATTCTTTATTCATGGCTGTGTGCTTAGGCAAAATTGTGAGTGAGCCCACTCCCTTGGCTGAAGCAACCCCACACATAAATGGTCTCAAGATGCTTTACTGTTGGCATGACACAGGACTGATGGCATCCGGTGTTTTCCGGATGCCCCAAACAATCTGAAAGGGGATTCATCAGAGAAAATGACTTTACCCCAGTCCTCAGCAGTCCAATCCCTGTACCTTTTGCAGAATATCAGTCTGTCCCTGATGTTTTTCCTGGAGAGAAGTGGCTTCTTTGCTGACCTTCTTGACACCAGGCCATCCTCCAAAAGACTTTGCCTCACTGTGCGTGCAGATGCACTCACACCTGCCTGCTGCCATTCCTGAGCAAGCTCTGCACTGGTGGTGCCCCGATCCCGCAGCTGAATCAACTTTAGGAGACGGTCCTGGCGCTTGCTGGACTTTCTTGGGCGCCCTGAAGCCCAACAACAATTGAACCTCTCTCCTTGAAGTTCTTGATGATCCAATAAATGGTTGATTTAGGTGCAATCTTACTAGCAGCAATATCCTTGCCTGTGAAGCCCTTTTTGTGCAAAGCAATGATGACGACACGTGTTTCCTTGCAGGTAACCATGGTTAACAGAGGAATAACAATGATTTCAAGCACCACCCTGCTTTTAAAGCTTCCGGGGGTAATACAGAAGATAGCCCTATTTGGTAAAAGACCAAGTCCAGCTCAAATAAGCAAAGAGAAACGACAGTCCATCATTACTTTAAGACATGAAGGTCAGTCAATACAGAATATTTCAAGAACTTTGAAAGTTTCTTCAAGTGCAGTCGCAAAAACCATTAAGCACTATGATGAAACTAGCTCTCATGAGGACTGCCACAGGAATGGAAGATCCAGAGTTACCTCTGCTGCAGAGGATAAGTTCATTAGAGTTACCAGCCTCAGAAATTGCAGCCCAAATAAATGCTTCACAGAGATCAAGTAACAGACACATCTCAACATGAACTGTTCAGAGGGGACTGTGTGAATCAGGCCTTCATGGTCATATTGCTGCAAAGAAACCACTACTAAAGGACACCAATCTCAAATATAAAATAATATATAAAATCCAGAAAATCACATTGTATGATTTTTAAGTAATTAATTTGCATTTTATTGCATGACATAAGTATTTGATACATCCGAAAAGCAGAACTTAATATTTGGTACAGAAACCTTTGTTTGCAATTACAGAGATCATACGTTTCCTGTAGGTCTTGACCAGGTTTGCACACACTGCAGCAGGGACTTTGGCCCACTCCTCCATACAGACCTTCTCCAGATCCTTCAGGTTTCGGGGCTGTCGCTGGGCAATACAGACTTTCAGCTCCCTCCAAAGATTTTCTATTGGGTTCAGGTCTGGAGACTGGCTAGAAAAGCCAGAAAAGCATCCCCAAAGAATGATGTTTCCACCTCCATGCTTCACGGTTGGGATGGTGTTCTTGGGGTTGTACTCATCCTTCTTCTTCCTCCAAACACGGCGAATGGAGTTCAGACCAAAAAGCTCTATTTTTGTCTCATCAGACCACATGACCTTCTCCCAATCCTCCTCTGGATCATCCAGATGGTCATTGGCAAACTTCAGACGGGCCTGGACATGCGCTGGCTTGAGCAGGGGGACCTTGCGTGCGCTGCAGGATTTTAATCCATGACGGCTTAGTGTGTTACTAATGGTTTTCTTTGAGACTGTGGTCCCAGTTCTCTTCAGGTCATTGACCAGGTCCTGCCGTGTAGTTCTGGGCTGATCCCTCACCTTCCTCATGATCATTGATGCCCCAGGAGGTGAGATCTTGCATGGAGCCCCAGACCGAGGGTGATTGACCGTCATCTTGAACTTCTTCCATTTTCTAATAATTGCGCCAACAGTTGTTGCCTTCTCACCAAGCTGCTTGCCTATTGTCCTGTAGCCCATCCCAGCCTTGTGCAGGTCTACAATTTTATCCCTGATGTCCTTACACAGCTCTCTGGTCTTGGCCATTGTGGAGAGGTTGGAGTCTGTTTGATTGAGTGTGTGGACAGGTGTCTTTTATACAGGTAACGAGTTCAAACAGGTACAGTTCATACAGGTAATGAGTGGAGAACAGGAGGGCTTCTTAAAGAAAAACGAACAGGTCTGTGAGAGCCGGAATTCTTACTGGTTGGTAGGTGATCAAATACTTATGTCATGCAATAAAATGCAAATTAATTACTTAAAATCATACAATGTGATTTTCTGGATTTTTGTTTTAGATTCCGTCTCTCACAGTTGAAGTGTACCTATGATAAAAATTACAGACCTCTACATGCTTTGTAAGTAGGAAAACCTGCAAAATCGGCAGTGTATCAAATACTTGTTCTCCCCACTGTATATATATATATATATATATATATATATATATATATACAGTGAGGGAAAAAAGTATTTGATCCCCTGCTGATTTTGTATGTTTGCCCACTGACAAAGAAATGATCAGTCTATAATTTTAATGGTAGGTTTATTTGAACAGTAAGAGACAGAATAACAACAAAAAAATCCAGAAAAACGCATGTCAAAAATGTTATAAATTGATTTGCATTTTAATGAGGGAAATAAGTATTTGACCCCCTCTCAATCAGAAAGATTTCTGGCTCCCAGGTGACTTTTATACAGGTAACGAGCTGAGATTAGGAGCACACTCTTAAAGGGAGTGCTCCTAATCTCAGTTTGTTACAGTGGGGAAAAAAAGTATTTAGTCAGCCACCAATTGTGCAAGTTCTCCCACTTAAAAAGATGAGAGAGGCCTGTAATTTTCATCATAGGTACACGTCAACTATGACAGACAAAATGAGGAAAAAAAATCCAGAAAATCACATTGTAGGATTTTTAATGAATTTATTTGCAAATTATGGTGGAAAATAAGTATTTGGTCAATAACAAAAGTTTGTCAATACTTTGTTATATACCCTTTGTGTAACACTCTGGCTCCAGGGACTCTGATTGTTGAGCCAGGGTTGTTATTTTCATTTAGGGTGTATTTTGTTTTGTTGGGTTTTGGTTTTGTATTTCTAGGTTTGCCTTTCTGTTGGTTGTATTTCTAGGTTTGGTCTATGACTCCCAATCGGAGGTAACGAGTGTCAGCTGTCGGCTCGTTATCTCTGATTGGGAGCCATATTTATTCTGAATGTTTTCCTGTGGGAATTGTGGGTTTTTGTTTCCGTTTCAGTCGTGTCACTGAGGACTTCATGATCGTGGTTTATTGTTTTTATCGTGGTTTCTTTAATAATAAAGTCTACGATGTTCGCTCAACACGCTGCGCTTTGGTCTGCTCCTTTCTACGATCGTGACAGAAAAACCCACCAAAGAAAGACCAAGCAGCGTGTCCAGGAGCAAGGAGACTGGACATGGGAGGAGGCGCCGGGCAAGGAGATGGAGAGGCTGGCGATGGCCCAGGTGGGCACATCGTGGTCCTGGGAGGACATGCTCGGAGGCAAGGGACCTTGGGGAAGGATCAAGGCCCTGGCGAGAGAGGAGCAACGGCGGCAGCAGGGCCATCGTCGGAGGGTCGTGAGTCAACCCCAGAAAATTTTTAGGGGGGCACACGGCATGGACGACGGGGCTGACGGAGGAGAAAAGGGGGAGTATCCAGGAGGCCACCAGGCCAGGGGTACACCGCCCTGTACGTCCTGTGCTGATGCCTCACACAGAGTGTGTGAGGGTAGGCATTCAGCCAGGACGGGTGGTGGCCGCTGTTCACTCCAGGCCTCCTGTCCGTCTCCACAGCCCGGTCCGGCCTGTTCCTGCCACCCGCACCAAGACTACGGTGCGCGTCGCCAGCCCGACCCGGCCTGTTCCTGCCACCCGCACCAAGACTACGGTGCGGCGTCGCCAGCCCGGTCCGGCCTGTTCCTGCCACCCGCACCAAGTCTACGGTGCGCGTCGCCAGCCCGACCCGGCCTGTTCCTGCCACCCGCACCAAGTCTACGGTGCGCGTCGCCAGCCCGACCCGGCCTGTTCCTGCCACCCGCACCAAGACTACGGTGCGCGTCGCCAGCCCGGTCCGGCCTGTTCCGGCCACCCGCACCAAGACTACGGTGCGCGTCGCCAGCCCGACCCGGCCTGTTCCTGCCACCCGCACCAAGTCTACGGTGCGCGTCGCCAGCCCGGTCCGGCCTGTTCCGGCCACCCGCACCAAGTCTACGGTGCGCCTCAGACGGCCAGAGTCTGCCGTCTGCCCAACGGGGCCTGAACTGCCCGTCTGCCCAAAGCCTGCAAAGCCGCCCGTCTGCCATGAGCCATCAGAGCCGTCCGCCAGACCAGAGCCGCTAGAGCCTTCCGCCAGACAGGATCAGCCAGAGCCTTCCGCCAGACAGGATCAGCCAGAGCCTTCCGCCAGACAGGATCAGCCAGAGCCTCCTGCCAGACAGGATCAGCCAGAGCCTTCTGCCAGACAGGATCAGCCAGAGCCTTCCGCCAGCCATGAGCAGCCAGAGCCTTCGGCCAGCCATGAGCAGCCAGATCCGTCGGCCAGCCATGAGCAGCCAGATCCGTCGGCCAGCCATGAGCAGCCAGATCCGTCAGCCAGCCATGAGCAGCCAGATCCTTCAGCCTGCCATGAGCCGTCCAGCCAGGTGCTGTCCCTTAGCCCGGTGCTGCCCCTAAATCCAGGTGGAGTAAGTTGGAGGGTGGTCATGTGGAGGAGGCTAGGGAAGCGGGTGGTGACTAAGGTGGGGTGGGGACCACGACCAGGGCCAGAACCGCCACCGTGGACAGACGCCCACCCAGACCCTCCCGAGACTGTATGCTGGTGCGCCCGGAGTGCGCACCTTTAGGGGGGGGTACTGTAACACTCTGGCTCCAGGGACTCTGATTGTTGAGCCAGGGTTGTTATTTTCATTTAGGGTGTATTTTGTTTTGTTGGGTTTTGGTTTGGTATTTCTAGGTTTGCCTTTCTGTTGGTTGTATTTCTAGGTTTGGTCTATGACTCCCAATCGGAGGTAACGAGTGTCAGCTGTCGGCTCGTTATCTCTGATTGGGAGCCATATTTATTCTGAATGTTTTCCTGTGGGAATTGTGGGTTTTTGTTTCCGTTTCAGTCGTGTCACTGAGGACTTCATGATCGTGGTTTATTGTTTTTATCGTGGTTTCTTTAATAATAAAGTCTACGATGTTCGCTCAACACGCTGCGCTTTGGTCTGCTCCTTTCTACGATCGTGACACTTTGTTGGCAATGACACAGGTCAAACGTTTTCTGTAAGTCTTCACAAGGTTTTCACACACTGTTGCTGGTATTTTGGCCCATTCCTCCATGCAGATCTCCTCTAGAGCAGTGATGTTTTGGGGCTGTCGCTGGGCAACACAGACTTTCAACTCCCTCCAAAGATTTTCTATGGGGTTGAGATCTGGAGACTGGCTAGGCCACTCCAGGACCCTGAAATGCTTCTTGCGAAGCCACTCCTTCGTTGCCCGGGCGGTGTGTTTGGGATCATTGTCATGCTGAAAGACCCAGCCACGTTTAATCTTCAATGCCCTTGCTGATGGAAGGAGGTTTTCACTCAAAATCACACGATACATGGCCCCATTCATTCTTTCCTTTACACGGATCAGTCGTCCTGGTGCCTTTGCAGAAAAACAGCCCCAAAGCATGATGTTTCCACCCCCATGCTTCACAGTAGGTATGGTGTTCTTTGGATGCAACTCAGCATTCTTTGTCCTCCAAACACGACAAGTTCTATTTTGGTTTCATCTGACCATATGACATATGACATTCTCCCAATCCTCTTCTGGATCATCCAAATGCACTCTAGCAAACTTCAGACGGGCATGGACATGTACTGGCTTAAGCAGGGGGACACGTCTGCACTGCAGGATTTGAGTCCCTGGCGGCGTAGTGTGTTACTGATGGTAGACTTTGTTACTTTGGTCCCAGCTCTCTGCAGGTCATTCACTAGGTCCCCCCGTGTGGTTCTGGGATTTTTGCTCACCGTTCTTGTGATCATTTTGACCCCACGGGGTGAGATCTTGCGTGGAGCCCCAGATCGAGGGAGATTATCAGTGGTCTTGTATGTCTTCCATTTCCTAATAATTGCTCCCACAGTTGATTTCTTAAAACCAAGCAGCTTACCTATTGCAGATTCAGTCTTCCCAGCCTGGTGCAGGTCTACAATTTTGTTTCTGGTGTCCTTTGACAGCTCTTTGGTCTTGGCCATAGTGGAGTTTGGAGTGTGACTGTTTGAGATTGTGGACAGGTGTCTTTTATACTGATAACACGTTCAAACAGGTGCCATTAATACAGGTAACGAGTGGAGGACAGAGGAGCCTCTTAAAGAAGAAGTTACAGGTCTGTGAGAGCCAGAAATCTTGCTTGTTTGTAGGTGACCAAATACTTATTTTCCACCATAATTTGCAAATAAATTCATTAAAAATCCTACAATGTGATTTTCTCGATTTTTTTTTCTCAATTTGTCTGTCATAGTTGACGTGTACCTATGATGAAAATGACAGGCCTCTCTCATCTTTTTAAATGGGAGAACTTGCACAATTGGTGGCTGACTAAATACTTTTTTTCCCCACTGTACCTGTATAAAAGACACCTGTCCACAGAAGCAATCAGTCAATCAGATTCCAAACTCTCCACCATGGCCAAGACCAAAGAGCTCTCCAAGGATGTCAGGAACAAGATTGTAGACCTACACAAGGCTGGAATGGGCTACAAGACCATCGCCAAGCAGCTTGGTGAGAAGGTGACAACAGTTGGTGCAATTATTCGCAAATGGAAGAAACACAAAACAACTGTCAATCTTCCTCGGCCTGGGGCTCCATGCAAGATCTCACCTCGTGGAGTTGCAATGATCATGAGAACGGTGAGGAATCAGCCCAGAACTACACGGGAGGATCTTGTCAATGATCTCAAGGCAGCTGGGACCATAGTCACCAAGAAAACAATTGGTAACACACTACGCCATGAAGGACTGAAATCCTGCAGCGCCCGCAAGGTCCTCCTGCTCAAGAAAGCACATATACAGGGCCGTCTGAAGTTTGCCAATGAACATCTGAATGATTCAGAGGAGAACTGGGTGAAAGTGTTGTGGTCAGATGAGACCAAAATCGAGCTCTTTGGCATCAACTCAACTCGCCGTGTTTGGAGGAGGAGGAATGCTGCCTATGACCCCAAGAACACCATCCCCACCGACAAACATGGAGGTGGAAACATTATGCTTTGGGGGTGTTTTTCTGCTAAGGGGACAGGACAACTTCACCGCATCAAAGGGACGATGGACGGGGCCATGTACCGTCAAATCTTGGGTGAGAACCTCCTTCCCTCAGCAAGGGCATTGAAAATGGGTTGTGGATGGGTATTCCAGAATGACAATGACCCAAAACACACGGCCAAGGCAACAAAGGAGTGGCTCAAGAAGAAGCATATTAAGGTCCTGGAGTGGCCTAGCCAGTCTCCAGACCTTAATCCCATAGAAAATCTGTGGAGGGAGCTGAAGGTTCGAGTTGCCAAACGTCAGCCTCGAAACCTTAATGACTTGGAGAAGATCTGCAAAGAGGAGTGGGACAAAATCTCTCCTGAGATGTGTGCAAACCTGGTGGCCAACTACAAGAAACGTCTGACCTCTGTGATTGCCAACAAGGGTTTTGCCACCAAGTACTAAGTCATGTTTTGCAGAGGGGTCAAATACTTATTTCCCTCATTAAAATGCAAATCAATTCATAACATTTTTGACATGCGTTTTTCTGGATTTTGTTGTTGTTATTCTGTCTCTCACTGTTCAAATAAACCTACCATTAAAATTATAGACTGATAATTTCTTTGTCAGTGGGTAAACGTACAAAATCAGCAGGGGATCAAATACTTTTTTCCCTCACTGTATATATATAATGTATATATTCTATAGTTACCTGCAAGAGATCAGCTACAGCCAGGTTCATCATAAACACCACTCCTCTCTTGGTCTCCCTGACATATGCCTGGAACACCCAGAGAGCCAGGACATTACCCAGAAGGCCCGGGGCCAGGATGACGCTGTAGACAACCGCATAAACGTGATGTTGGTAGCTCCGCAGGTCCTCAATGCTACTACCACAGCTTTCATTGGAGAGGCTCATCTTAACCCTGCCCACCGGGCTCAGCCACTGGTCAGGACGTGTGTCAGTCACCTGGCTGGCCAATGGTGAGGCTCGTTCAGAGCAGAGGATGTCTCAGTGTGGTCAGGCTTCTGAGTGCAGGTCTATTTATTTGTCCAGGAGTGTTCAGGTCTGTGCGTCCATTCAAGTCTACCCAGGTGCGTCCAGACTGCTGTTCATGGCTGTATATAATCTGACCATCTCAGATCATCCTGAGCAGCATGTGTGACTGCCCTCTTCTCTAAGTCCCAGTCTCAGGATTAGGGCTCCTGAAAGACAGACAGTAAAGTAAAGGTAGTCAGTAGTTGTCTGCGTCCCTGGCAGGTAACTAACTAGTGCAGAGAAACACAATATTATATAGAAATGTTTTCAGAGGAACATTTCAGAATAGAATGCAGGCGCTATGAGACACCCTCACCCAGCCACGCTCCACCCTCACCCAGCCACGCTCCAACCTCACCCAGCCACGCTCCACCATCACCCAGCCACGCTCCACCATCACCCAGCCACGCTCCAACCTCACCCAGCCACGCTCCACCCTCACAACAAGTACAGTAGGACAGTGTTTGTCCCCAGCCTCACAACAAGTTCAGTAGGACAGTGTTTGTCCCCAGCCTCACAACAAGTACAGTAGGACAGTGTTTGTCCCCAGCCTCACAACAAGTACAGTAGGACAGTGTTTGTCCCCAACCTCACAACAAGTACAGTAGGACAGTGTTTGTCCCCAGCCTCACAACAAGTACAGTAGGACAGTGTTTGTCCCCAGCCTCACAACAAGTACAGTAGGACAGTGTTTGTCCCCAGCCTCACAACAAGTACAGTAGGACAGTGTTTGTCCCCAACCTCACAACAAGTACAGTAGGACAGTGTTTGTCCCCAACCTCACAACAAGTTCAGTAGGACAGTGTTTGTCCCCAACCTCACAACAAGTACAGTAGGACAGTGTTTGTCCCCAGCCTCACAACAAGTACAGTAGGACAGTGTTTGTCCCCAACCTCACAACAAGTACAGTAGGACAGTGTTTGTCCCCAACCTCACAACAAGTACAGTAGGACAGTGTTTGTCCCCAGCCTCACAACAAGTACAGTAGGACAGTGTTTGTGTTGTTTATGTTGTTTTTGATCTGTCTGTTTTGATCTGTCTGTTTTGCATCTTGTTATCCTGTCAAAGGTAAAAACAGGTGACTTCCTGGAACTAGCATGCACGCACACTCACGCACTCACACACGGCAGCTGCAGTCAAATGTTCCACCCCATAGGGTAGTTGTCTGTGCTGCAACAAATAATGTGTTGACTGTGGAAGGTGTGTAGTAAGGTGTGAAACTGCAGTGATTAGCTAAATACATACTAGAATATAATGATTATATAAATAATAATAGTAATAATAAATGCCTTGTTCTGAAAGGACCCCTACAAATCAGCTGGGCTAGACAATCTGGACCCTTTCTTTCTAAAATTAGCCACCGAAATTGTCGCAACCCCTATTACTAGCCTGTTCAACCTCTCTTTCGTAACGTCTGAGATCCCCAGAGATTGGAAAGCTGCCGCGGTCATCCCCCTCTTCAAAGGGGGTGACACTCTAGATCCAAACTGTTACAGACCTATATCCATCCTGCCCTGCCTTTCGAAAGTAGTTAACAAACAGATCACCGACCATTTCGAATCCCACCGTACCTTCTCCGCTATGCAATCCGGTTTCCGAGCTGGTCATGGGTGCACCTCAGCCACGCTCAAGGTCCTAAACGATATTATAACCGTGATCGATAAAAGACAGTACTGCACAGCCGTCTTCATCGACCTGGCCAAGGCTTTCGACTCTGTCAACCACCGCATTCTTATTGGCAGACTAAATAGCCTTGGTTTCTCAAATGACTGCCTCGCCTGGTTCACCAACTACTTCTCAGATAGAGTTCAATGTGTCAAATCGGAGGGCCTGTTGTCTGGACCTCTGGCAGTCTCTATGGGGGTGCCACAGGGTTCAATTATCGGGCCGACTCTATTCTCTGTGTATATCAATGATGTCGCTCTTGCTGCTGGTGACGCTCGGATTCACCTCTATGCGGACGACACCATTTTGTATACATCTGACCCTTCATTGGACACTGTGTTAACAAACCTCCAAACGAGCTTCAACGCCATACAACACTCCTTCTGTAGCCTCCAACTGCTCTTAAACACTAGTAAAACTAAATGCATGCTCTTCAACCGAACGCTGCTTGCACCCGCACACCCGACTAGAATCACTACTCTCGGCGGGTCTGACCTAGAGTATGTGGACAACTACAAATACCTAGGTGTCTGGTTAGACTGTAAACTCTCCTTCCAGACTCACATTAAGCATCTCCAATCAAAAGTTAGATCTAGAATCGGCTTCCTATTTCGCAACAAAGCCTCCTTCACTCATGCTGCCAAACATGCCCTCGTAAAACTAACTATCCTACCGATCCTTGACTTCGGCGATGTCATTTACAAAATAGCCTCCAACACTCTACTCAGCAAATTGGATGTAGTCTATCACAGTGCCATCCGTTTTGTCACCAAAGCCCTATATACTACCCACCATTGTGACCTGTACGCTCTTGTTGGCTGGTCCTCACTACATATTCGTCGCCAAACCCACTGGCTCCAGGTCATCTATAAATCACTGCTAGGCAAATCCCTGTCTTATCTTAGCTCACTGGTCACCATAGCAACACCCACCCGTAGTATGCGCTCCAGCAGGTATATCTCACTGGTCATCCCCAAAGCCAACAACTCCTTTGGCCGCCATTCCTTCCAGTTCTCTGCTGCCAATGACTGGAACGAACTGCAGAAATATCTGAAGCTGGAGACTCTTATCTCCCTCACTAACTTTAAGCATCAGTTGTCAGAGCAGCTTACCGATCACTGCACCTGTACACAGCCATTCTGAAATTAGCCCACCAAACTACCTCATCCCCATATTGTTATTTATTTTGCTAATTTGCACCCCAGTATCTCTATTTGCACATCATCTTTTGCACATCTATCATTCCAGTGTTAATACGAAATGTTAACTATTTTGCACTATGGCCTATTTATTGCCTTACCTCCATAACTTACTACATTTGCACACACTGTATATATATTTTCTGTTGTATTTTTGACTTTATGTTTTGTTTACCCCATATGTAACTCTGTGTTGTTGTTTTTATCGCACTGCTTTGCTTTATCTTGGCCAGGTCGCAGTTGTAAATGAGAACTTGTTCTCAACTGGCTTACCTGGTTAAATAAAGGTGAAATAAATAAAAAACGGATTGAGTATGATAAACACCTCGATCCAACGACAAAGAAGATACTAGGCAATGTTTGACTCACCTGTCTCTCTCTCTTCCTGTTCTTTTCCCCAAAGGAAGAGGACCATTTCCCGGGCAGCACGCCACCCGGCGCAAGTTGAGAGCAAGGATGAAACCCCGGACTCATCGCTCTCTCTCTCTTTTGTTTTGTTCATTAACAAATAAGTATTTCCTGTTCTCACAAGTCCAGTATGAGGAGAGTTAGGGTTAAGGGTCAGGGTGAGGGTTGAGTCCCTTACAGAGGGTTAGGGTGAGGGTTGAGTCCCTTACAGAGAGTTAGGGTGAGGGTTGAGTCCTTTACAGAGAGTTAGGGTGAGGGTTGAGTCCCTTACAGAGAGTTAGGGTGAGGGTTGAGTCCCTTACAGAGAGTTAGGGTGAGGGTTGAGTCCCTTACAGAGGGTTAGGGTGAGGGTTGAGTCCCTTACAGAGAGTTAGGGTGAGGGTTGAGTCCCTTACAGAGGGTTAGGGTGAGGGTTGAGTCCCTTACAGAGAGTTAGGGTGAGGGTTGAGTCCCTTACAGAGAGTTAGGGTGAGGGTTGAGTCCCTTACAGAGAGTTAGGGTGAGGGTTGAGTCCCTTACAGAGGGTTAGGGCGAGGGTTGAGTCCCTTACAGAGGGTTAGGGTGAGGGTTGAGTCCTTTACAGAGAGTTAGGGTGAGGGTTGAGTCCCTTACAGAGAGTTAGGGTGAGGGTTGAGTCCCTTACAGAGAGTTAGGGTGAGGGTTGAGTCCCTTACAGAGAGTTAGGGTGAGGGTTGAGTCCCTTACAGAGGGTTAGGGTGAGAGTTGAGTCCCTTACAGAGGGTTAGGGTGAGGGTTGAGTCCCTTACAGAGGGTTAGGGTGAGGGTTGAGTCCCTAACAGTGAAATACCTTTCTTGTAGGCTCTAACCCCAACAATGCAGTAATCAATATCAATAGTACTAAAAATAACAAGCTAGAACAAAAACACAGGAGAAATAAAAATAAGAAATGAGAGAACAGGAGAAAGTAAGAATATATATAATGTATAGGGTCAGTTACAGGGTCAGTTCCAGTACCATATTAACAATGTGCAGGGATACTGGAGTGATAGAGGTAGATACTGTATGTATAGGGGTAAGGTGACTAGGCATCATGATGTATGATAAACAGAGTAGCAGCAGTGTGTGTGTGTGTGTGTGTGTGTGTGTGTGTGTGTGTGTGTGTGTGTGTGTGTGTGTGTGTGTGTGTGTGTGTGAGAGAGAGAGTCATGCTGACCACACTGCTTGCGGGCGTCAACGAGCGTCTGCATAGCCAGGCGCTAAAATAGAACTTGGTTCTATTTGTGACGCTTGACGCGCTGCAAGTCCCGCCTCTCCCATCTCCTCATTGGTTTTTAGGAGGATATACCCACGTGGGTGATTGAAAGATGAACTGAGGTCCACACTCCAGTCCAGTTGGTGATGCACCATAAAGTTGCTGCCAACCGCCATATAAAGTCAGAAGAAGAAGAAGACTGAAGGAGGAGAGATTATTAGAAACTAACTATGTTTACCCTTTTGTCTGTGGATTCATTGTCGGAGTAGAGGACCTTGTGCATTTCAGGTAAAATAACAACCCAATGTTTAATGCTTTTCGACCTGTCCCCAAATGAATATAGTTGGTTCAGAGTTTGTTTTGAAATTTCAACCTTAGTGACCTGATCGCGTCTAGTGTGGGTGTACAAAATCAACATGGCGCAACATTCCCTCTAAACTGTAAGGGCGCGCAGCTCAGACTGCTGCGCAGAAGAAATATAAACCCGCGAATGTCAGTGTGTGTGAGTGTTTAGAGTCCTGTTAGTGTCCATAGAGACAGTGCAAAAATTAAAAACAAAATACAAGGGTCAAGTCAGATAGTCTGTGTAGCCGTTCTGTTAGCTATTTAGAGTCTTATGACTTGGGGATAGAAGCTGTTCAGGAGCCTGCTGGTGTCAGACTTGGCTCTCTGGTACCGCTTACCGTGTGGTAGCAGAGAGAACAGTCTATATCTTGGGTGGCTGGAGTCTTTATCGATTTTCCGGGCCTTCCTTACTCCGCCTGATGTCCTGGATGTCAGGGAGCTTGGCCCAGCTGTCTGCACCACCCTCTGTAGCGCCATGCGATCGAGGGTGGTGCTATTGCCATACCAAGCAGTGATACAGACAGTCAAGATGCTCTCAATGGTGCAGCTTTAAAACCTTTTGAGGATCTGGGGACCCATGCCAAATCTTTTCAGTGTCCTGAGGGGGAAAAGGTGTTGTCGTGCCCTCTTGAGGGCCCATGACAAGCCTTTTCAACTTTGTGACTGTGCACGAGTGATTTGGACACGAGGAACTTGAAGCTCTCGACCCCCCCCAAAGCCATGTAATATGATTCCACCTTATTCCTATAATGTCCTTTTGCTTGTTTGATGATTCTACGGAGGCCGTAGCCACAGGGTTGTCTGCGATGGCCCTGTGTGCGGTAGCCCTATCCTTTGGTTTAGTGCCAACCTCAATGTTAATCCAGGTCTTTTGATTGGGGAAGCAGCAAACCTTCACTGTGGGGACAACATCGCTGATGCATTTCTTTATGAAGCCGGTGACGGAGGTGGTTAGGTCGTCAACATTATCATGATGTTCTGAATCCAGATGTATCTTTTAGACATACAGTGCATTCGGAAAGAATTCAGACCCCTTGACTTTTTCCACATTTTGTTAGGTTACAGCCTTATTCTAAAATTGATTAAATAGTTTTTTCCTCATCAATCTACACACAATATCCCATAATGACAAAGCATTTTAGAAATGTTTGCAAATGTATTAAAAATAAAAAACAGAAATATCACATTCACATAAGTATTCAGACTCTTTACTCAGTACTTTGTTGATGCAACTTTGGCAGCAATTACAGCCTCAAGTCTTCTTGGATATGACACTACAAGCATGGCACACCTGTATTTGGGGAGTTTCTCCCATTCTTCTCTGCAGATCATCTCAAGCTTTGTCAGGTTGGATGGGGAGTGTCGCTGCACAGCTATTTTCAGGTCTCTCTAGAGATGTTTGATCGTGTTCAAGTCCGGGCTCTGGCTGGGCCACTCAAGGACATTTAGAGACTTGTCCCGAAGCCACTCCTGCGTTGTCTTGGCTGTGTGCTTAGGGTTGTTGTCCTGTTGGAAGGTGAACCTTTGCCCAAATCTGAGGTTCTGAGCGCTCTGGAGCTGGTTTTCATCAAGGATCTCTCTTTACTTTGCTCCGTTCATCTTTCCCTCGATTCTGACTAGTCTCTCACTCCCTGCCACTGTAAAACATCCTCACAGCATGATGCTGCCACCACCATGCTTCCCCGTAGGGATGGTGCCAGGTTTCCTCCAGACGTGATGCTGGCATTCAGGCCAAAGAGTTCAATCATGGTTTCATCAGACCAGAGAATCTTGTTTCTCATGGTCTGAGAGTCGTTTAGGTGCCTTTTGGCAAACTCCAAGTGGGCTTTCTTGTGCCTTTTACTGAGGAGTGGCTTCCGTCTGGCCACTCTACCATAAAGGCCTGATTGGTGGAGTGCTGCAGAGATGGTTGTCCTTCTGGAAGCTTCTCCCATCTCCACAGAGGAACTCTGGAGCTCTATCAGAATGACCATTGTGTTCTTGGTCACCTCCCTGACCAAGGCCCTTTTCTCCTGATTGCTCAGTTTGGCCGGGCGGCCAGCTCTAGGAAGAGTCTTGGTGGTTCCAAACTTCTTCCATTTAAGAATGATGGAGGCCACTGTGTTATTCAGGACCTTCAATGCTACAGACATTTTCTTGGAACGCTTCCCCAGATCTGTGCCTCGACACAATCCTGTCTCGGAGCTCTACGGACAATTCCTTCGACCTCATGGCTTGGTTTTTGCTCTGACATGCACTGTCAACAATGGGACCTTATACAGTGGGGAAAACAAGTATTTAGTCAGCCACCAATTAAGCAAGTTCTCCCACTTAAAAAGATGAGAGAGGCCTGTAATTTTCATCATAGGTACACGTCAACTATGACAGACAAAATGAGATTTTTTTTCTCCAGAAAATCACATTGTAGGATTTTTAATGAATTTATTTGCAAATTATGGTGGAAAATAAGTATTTGGTCACCTACAAACAAGCAAGATTTCTGGCTCTCACAGACCTGTAACTTCTTCTTTAAGAGGCTCCTCTGTCCTCCACTCGTTACCTGTATTAATGGCACCTGTTTGAACTTGTTATCAGTATAAAAGACACCTGTCCACAACCTCAAACAGTCACACTCCAAACTCCACTATGGCCAAGACCATAGAGCTGTCAAAGGACACCAGAAACAAAATTGTAGACCTGCACCAGGCTGGGAAGACTGAATCTGCAATAGGTAAGCCGCTTGGTTTGAAGAAATCAACTGTTGGAGCAATTATTAGGAAATGGAAGACATACAAGACATTACATTACATTACATTTTAGTCATTTAGCAGACGCTCTTATCCAGAGCGACTTATATTATCTTTAAATTTTTCATACTGGCCCCCCGTGGGAATTGAACCCACAACCCTGGCGTTGCAAACGCCATGCTCTACATCCCTGCCGGCCATTCCCTCCCCTACCCTGGACGACGCTGGGCCAATTGTGCGCCGCCCCATGGGTCTCCCGGTTGTGGCCAGCTACGACAGAGCCTGGATTCGAACCAGGATCTCTAGTGGCACAGCGATGCAGTGCCTTAGACCACTGCGCCACTCGGGAGAAGACCACTGATAATCTCCCTTGATCTGGGGCTCCACGCAAGATCTCACCCCGTGGGGTCAAAATGATCACAAGAACGGTGAGCAAAAATCCCAGAACCACACGGGGGGACCTAGTGAATGACCTGCAGAGAGCTGGGACCAAAGTAACAAAGCCTACCATCAGTAACACACTACGCCGCCAGGGACTCAAATCCTGCAGTGCAAGACGTGTCCCCTGCTTAAGCCAGTACATGTCCAGGCCCGTCTGAAGTTTGCTAGAGTGCATTTGGATGATCCAGAAGAGGATTGGGAGAATGTCATATGGTCAGATGAAACCAAAATATATTTTTTTGTAAAAACTCAACTCGTCGTGTTTGGAGGACAAAGAATGCTGAGTTGCATCCAAAGAACACCATACCTACTGTGAAGCATGGGGGTGGAAACATCATGCTTTGGGGCTGTTTTTCTGCAACGGGACCAGGACGACTGATCCGTGTAAAGGAAAGAATGAATGGGGCCATGTATCGTGAGATTTTGAGTGAAAACCTCCTTCCATCAGCAAGGGCATTGAAGATGAAACGTGGCTGGGTCTTTCAGCATGACAATGATCCCAAACACACCGCCAGGGCAACGAAGGAGTGGCTTCGTAAGAAGCATTTCAAGGTCCTGGAGTGGCCTAGCCAGTCTCCAGATCTCAACCCCATAGAAAATCTTTGGAGGGAGTTGAAAGTCCGTGTTGCCCAGCGACAGCCCCAAAACATCACTGCTCTAGAGTAGATCTGCATGGAGGAATGGGCCAAAATACCAGCAACAGTGTGTGAAAACCTTGTGAAGACTTACAGAAAACGTTTGACCTGTGTCATTGCCAACAAAGGGTATATAACAAAGTATTGAGAAACTTTTGTTATTGACCAAATACTTATTTTCCACCATAATTTGCAAATAAATTCATAAAAAATCCTACAATGTGATTTTCTGGAGAAAAAAAATCTCATTTTGTCTGTCATAGTTGACGTGTACCTATGATGAAAATTACAGGCCTCTCTCATCTTTTTAAGTGGGAGAACTTGCACAATTGGTGGCTGACTAAATACTTTTTTCCCCCACTGATATATATATATATATATATATATATATATATATCATGTCCAATCAATTGAATTTACCACCGGTGGACTCTAATCAAGTTGTAGAAACATCTCAAGGATGATCAATGGAAACAGGATGCACCTGAGCTCAATTTCGAGTCTCATAGCAAAGGGTATGTAATTTTAAGGAAATAAGGAATTTCTGTTTATTATTTTTAATAAATTCACAAAAATGTCTGTTTTCGCTTTGTGTGTAGATTGATGAGGGAAAAATAATAATTTAATCAATTTTAGAATAAGGCTGTAACGTAACAACATTTGGAAAAAGTGAAGGGGTTTGAATACTTTCCCAATGCACTGTGTATGGATATATTAATTTCTTCCAAATTAGTCCATAATGAAATTTGATCTTTTCCCTGTTTACCCTAGATCAGATGTGTATTACCAAAGGGTTTAGTGCTGTTTCCAATCTATTGTTTCCTTATTTCTCAACACTAAAGTATGATGTTCGGTGTGCCAGGCTGAGCCACCTGTTCAACTCCCCAGCCAATCACAGCACAATATACTGTGACCCAACTCCCCAGCCAATCAGAGCACAATATACTGTATCTGTACCTAGTCCCTTACCAATGCCATATATGAGCTGGGCGTGGCCTAACAACCATGTGACCCAACTCCCCAGCCAATCAGAGCACAATATACTGTATCTGTACCTAGTCCCTTACCAATGCCATATATGAGCTGGGGTGGGCGTGGCTTTAAAAGGACAGTGCCCCCTACAGCGCTACTGTAACCAAACACCAAAGTTTGGAAAATCCTAATTCCTAAACCGATGAAGGGTCAGGGTGAGGGTCATCCTTTACAGAGGGTCAGGGTCCGGGTTAATCATTATTTACAGCTCTAGTTCTGGTCCTCTTCCTGGAAGAATAACTATTTCCTGTTCTAATAGACTCAACAGTCTCCCATGATCCTCTCTTGTTCTAGTCTAGCTGAACACTGTCCAGACTACTGTCATCTCTCCCCCCTCTATAATTGGCCAGTTATCTAGCAGTCTTTCTGACATCTGTTTACTCTCCACATCAAGGCGTTAACATTTCACAAATATTTGCACAAATACTCCATTATCTCTCCCCTCTGTCCTCGTCCACTCTGCTCCCCCTGCCTTTAACCATGCACCCTCTCCCTCATCCCCTGTCCCCTCCTCTCTGCCCTGCTTCTCACATCTCTAATCATCTTACCTCAGAGTCCTTCTCTCTCTCTCTTTCTCTTCTCTCCTCTGGTGACCTTCGGCCCAGTGCGTGGTGGAGCTGATTTAGTGTTTCTGGGATTTAAACCCACAATGCTCGAAACAAGAGCACGCTGCTTAGTCCACTGCAACACAGCATTTCACAAATTTCTAGCAAGCAGGGAGAGTTCTTGATGATACTAAATGTAAACGGCGCATTTTTACAAATTATTTAGTTTGATGCTTTCCTCAAACCATAGCCCTAACCTTAACCACTCGGAATTAATACCTAAACTTAACCCTTTGAGTTGTTTCTGTTTTAACCCTGTAACCACATGGAATTAACAGGTCAAAAATGTATGTTCATCCATTCACACCAAATCCTGAAGTGTAACTATGAGATCAAGTTGGGATTCAAACATGTAACTTTTGGAATCAGAGGTAAACGCTTACTCCTCTCTGCCATCCCTGTCAACTCTAGCAAAACACAAACCTACATGAAGGTAACAGCGCTCTCTGGTGCCCCTAGTGGCCGGTTTCTACTACATCACCCAACATCCTCAGACATGGATGGACGTCGAATACTGACTTTTATCACGGATGACCTGGCACACACATACGCGCACACACACACACACACACACACACACACACACACACACACACACACACACACACACACACACACACACACACACACACACACACACACACAGACAGAAACACAACCCTGTACTGAGTAGAAACTCTTCCCCCTGACTCATCTCTCTGAGGACTGCTGCTGTCTGTCTGTCTGCTGGCCTGGACCATCTACTGCCAAGGGGTGTGTGTGTGTGTGTGTGTGTGTGTGTGTGAGAGAGAGAGAGAGAGAGAGAGGACAAACCCCCATTCTCATGATGTCCTAACACTACACTGCCAAAGTCCCCCTCCAACTCTTTCCCCATGCCACACACTGACTGCACCCTGAGGCATGACTACACCTGACTACACCCTGAGGCATGACTACACCTGACTACAACATGAGGCATGACTACACCTGACTACAACATGAGGCATGACTACACCTGACTACAACATGAGGCATGACTACACCTGACTACAACATGAGGCATGACTATACCTGACTACAACATGAGGCATGACTACACCTGACTACACCCTGAGGCATGACTACACCTGACTACAACATGAGGCATGACTACACCTGACTACAACATGAGGCATGACTACACCTGACTACAACATGAGGCATGACTACACCTGACTACAACATGAGGCATGACTACACCTGACTACAACATGAGGCATGACTACACCTGACTACAACATGAGGCATGACTATACCTGACTACAACATGAGGCATGACTACACCTGACTACAACATGAGGCATGACTACACCTGACTACAACATGAGGCATGACTACACCTGACTACAACATGAGGCATGACTACACCTGACTACAACATGAGGCATGACTATACCTGACTACAACATGAGGCATGACTACACCTGACTACACCCTGAGGCATGCCTACACCTGACTACAACATGAGGCATGACTACACCTGACTACAACATGAGGCATGACTACACCTGACTACAACATGAGGCATGACTACACCTGACTACAACATGAGGCATGACTACACCTGACTACAACATGAGGCATGACTACACCTGACTACAACATGAGGCATGACTATACCTGACTACAACATGAGGCATGACTACACCTGACTACACCCTGAGGCATGACTACACCTGACTACAACATGAGGCATGACTACACCTGACTACACCCTGAGGCATGACTACACCTGACTACAACATGAGGCATGACTACACCTGACTACAACATGAGGCATGACTACACCTGACTACAACATGAGGCATGACTACACCTGACTACACCCTGAGGCATGACTACACCTGACTACAACATGAGGCATGACTACACCTGACTACAACATGAGGCATGACTACACCTGACTACAACATGAGGCATGACTACACCTGACTACAACATGAGGCATGACTACACCTGACTACAACATGAGGCATGACTACACCTGACTACACCCTGAGGCATGACTACACCTGACTACACCCTGAGGCATGACTACACCTGACTACACCCTGAGGCATGACTACACCTGACTACAACATGAGGCATGACTACACCTGACTACAACATGAGGCATGACTACACCTGACTACAACATGAGGCATGACTACACCTGACTACAACATGAGGCATGACTACACCTGACTACAACATGAGGCATGACTACACCTGACTACACCCTGAGGCATGACTACACCTGACTACAACATGAGGCATGACTATACCTGACTACAACATGAGGCATGACTACACCTGACTACAACATGAGGCATGACTACACCTGACTACAACATGAGGCATGACTACACCTGACTACAACATGAGGCATGACTATACCTGACTACAACATGAGGCATGACTACACCTCACTACAACATGAGGCATGACTACACCTGACTACAACATGAGGCATGACTACACCTGACTACATCATGAGGCATGACTACACCTGACTACAACATGAGGCATGACTACACCTGACCACAACATGAGGCATGACTACACCTGACTACAACATGAGGCATGACTACACCTGACTACAACATGAGGCATGACTACACCTGACTACACCCTGAGGCATGACTACACCTGACTACATCATGAGGCATGACTACACCTGACTACAACATGAGGCATGACTACACCTAACTACAACATGAGGCATGACTACACCTGACTACAACATGAGGCATGACTACACCTGACTACACCCTGAGGTATGACTACACCTGACCACAACATGAGGCATGACTACACCTGACTACACCCTGAGGCATGACTACACCTGACCACAACATGAGGCATGACTACACCTGACTACAACATGAGGCATCAATCAATCAATCAATTTTATTTTATATAGCCCTTCTTACATCAGCTAATATCTCGAAGTGCTGTACAGAAACCCAGCCTAAAACCCCAAACAGCTAGTAATGCAGGTGTAGAAGCACGGTGGCTAGGAAAAACTCCCTAGAAAGGCGAAAGCCTAGGAAGAAACCTAGAGAGGAACCAGGCTATGAGGGGTGGCCAGTCCTCTTCTGGCTGTGCCGGGTGGAGATTATAACAGAACCATGCCAAGATGTTCAAAAATGTTCATAAGTGACAAGCATGGTCAAATAATAATCAGGAATAAATCTCAGTTGGCTTTTTCATAGCCGATCATTAAGAGTTGAAAACAGCAGGTCTGGGACAGGTAGGGGTTCCATAACCGCAGGCAGAACAGTTGAAACTGGAATAGCAGCAAGGCCAGGCGGACTGGGGACAGCAAGGAGTCACCACGGACGGTAGTCCCGACGTATGGTCCTAGGGCTCAGGTCTCTCAGTTGGCTTTTCATAGCCGATCATTAAAGAGTTGAAAACAGCAGGTCTGGGACAGGTAGGGGTTTCGTAGCCGCAGGCAGAACAGTTGAAACTGGAATAGCAGCAAGGCCAGGCGGACTGGGGACAGCAAGGTGTCATCATGCCCGGTAGTCCTGACGTATGGTCCTAGGGCTCAGGTTCTCAGAGAGAAAGAGAGAACGAGAGAATTAGAGAGAGCATACTTAAATTCACACAGGACACTGGATAAGACAGGAGAAGTACTCCAGGTATAACCAACTAACCCCAGCCCCCCGACACATAAACTACTGCAGCATAAATACTGGAGGCTGAGACAGGAGCGGTCCGGAGACACTGTGGCCCCATCCGAAGAAACCCCCGGACAGGGCCAAACAGGAAGGATATAACCCCACCCACTCCGCCAAAGCACAGCCCCCGCACCACTAGAGGGATATCCCCAACCACCAACTTACAATCCTGAGACAAGGCCGAGTATAGCCCACAGAGGTCTCCACCACAGCACAAACCAAGGGGGGGCGCCAACCCAGACAGGAAGATCACGTCAGTAACTCAACCCACTCAAGTGACGCACCCCTCCCAGGGACGGCATGAAAGAGCACCAGCAAGCCAGTGACTCAGCCCCTGCAACAGGGTTAGAGGCAGAGAACCCCAGTGGAGAGGGGAACCGGCCCGGCAGAGACAGCAAGGGCTGTTCGTTGCTCCAGCCTTTCCGTTCACCTTCACACTCCTGGGCCAGACTACACTCAATCATATGACCTACTGAAGAGATAAGTCTTCAGTAAAGACTTAAAGGTTGAGACCGAGTCTGCGTCTCTCACATGGGTAGGCAGACTGTTCCATAAAAATGGAGATCTATAGGAGAAAGCCCTGCCTCCCGCTGTTTGCTTAGAAATTCTAGGGACAATTAGGAGGCCTGCGTCTTGTGACCGTAGCGTACGTATTGGTATGTACGGCAGGACCAACTCGGAAAGATAGGTAGGAGCAAGCCCATGTAACGCTTTATAGGTTAACAGTAAAACCTTGAAATCAGCCCTTGCCTTAACAGGAAGCCAGTGTAGGGAAGCTAGCACTGGAGTAATATGATCAAATTTCTTGGTTCTAGTCAGGATTCTAGCAGCCGTATTTAGCACTAACTGAAGTTTATTTAGTGCTTTATCCGGGTAGCCGGAAAATAGAGCATTGCAGTAGTCTAACCTAGAAGTAACAAATGCATGGATTAATTTTCTGCATCATTTTTGGACAGAAAATTTCTGATTTTTGCAATGTTACGTAGATGGAAAAAAGCTGTCCTTGAAACAGTCTTGATATGTTCGTCAAAAGAGAGATCAGGGTCAAGAGTAACACCGAGGTCCTTCACAGTTTTATTTGAGACGACTTTACAACCATCTAGATGAATTGTCAGATTTAACAGAAGATCTCTTTGTTTCTTGGGACCTAGAACAAGCATCTCTGTTTTGTCCGAGTTTAAAAGTAAAAAGTTTTCAGCCATCCACTTCCTTATGTCTGAAACACAGGCTTCTAGCGAGGGCAATTTTGGGGCTTCACCATGTTTCTGTGACACTCTGGCTCCGGGACTTTGATTATTGAGCCAGGGTTGTTCATTTTCTGTTGGGTGTATTTCTATGTTTGCTTTTCTGTCGGGTTTATTTCTAGGTTTTGTCAATGACTCCCAATCGGAGGTAACGAGTGTCAGCTGTCGGCTCGTTATCTCTGATTGGGAGCCATATTTATACTGTGGGGTTTCACTTTGTGGTTGTGGGTTTTTGTTCCATGTTTCTGTCAGTGTTACAGAGGACTTCACTATCGTCATTTGTTGTTTTTCGTGGTTGCTTTATTAAATAAAGTCATCATGTTCACTCCACGCGCTGCGTATTGGTCCGCTTCTTCAGACGATCGAGACAGAAAAAACCCACCACAAAAGGACCAAGCAGCGCGTCCAGGAGCAAAGGGTCTGGACATGGGAGGAGCTGTTGGACGGAAAAGGGTCCTGGACGTGGGAGGAGATCCTGGATGGGATGGATCGCCGTCCATGGAGCGAAACGGTGGAGAGGCGACGGCGAGAGGAGCAACAGCGTCGGCAGGGCTATCGTCGGAAGGACGGGAGGCAACCCCAAAAAAATTTTTTGGGGGGGCACATGGCTTGGGCGCCTGAACTGCCCGTCTGCTCAACGGCGCCTGTACTGCCCGTCTGCCCTATGGCGCCTGAACTGCCCGTCTGCCAAGCGCTGCATAAGCCGCCCGTCTGTACTGAGCCTGCAAAGCCGCCCGTCTGCCATGAGCCTTCAGAGCCGTCCGCCAGACCGGAGCCGCTAGAGCCTTCCGCCAGACAGGAGCCGCTAGAGCCTTCCGCCAGACAGAAGCATACACCAGCTATGGAATCAGCAGGAGCCGACGCAGCCCGTACAAGACTGGAAGCCCAGGTTCGGGACCAGCAAGAGCAGCTCCTGCAGATGGGAACCGCCCTGCTGGAGGTGATGACCACTCTCCGAGGCTGGGGTCCGCCTCCACCGCCAGCCGCCCAGCCAGCACCGTCAGCCAGCCGCGAGCAGCCAGATCCGTCAGCCAGCCATGAGCAGCCAGATCCGTCAGCCAGCCATGAGCAGCCAGATCCGTCAGCCAGCCATGAGCAGCCAGATCCGTCAGCCAGCCATGAGCAGCCAGATCCGTCGGCCAGCCACGAGCAGCCAGATCCGTCGGCCAGCCACGAGCAGCCAGATCCGTCGGCCAGCCATGAGCAGCCAGATCCGTCGGCCAGCCGTGAGCAGCCAGATCCGTCGGCCAGCCATGAGCAGCCAGATCCGTCGGCCAGCCATGAGCAGCCAGATCCGTCGGCCAGCCATGAGCAGCCAGATCCGTCGGCCAGCCATGAGCAGCCAGATCCGTCGGCCAGCCATGAGCAGCCAGATCCGTCGGCCAGCCATGAGCAGCCAGATCCGTCGGCCAGCCACGAGCAGCCAGATCCGTCGGCCAGCCATGAGCAGCCAGATCCGTCGGCCAGCCATGAGCAGCCAGATCCGTCGGCCAGCCATGAGCAGCCAGACCCGTCGGCCAGCCATGAGTCGTCCAGCCAGGATCCGCCAGAGCCGTCCAGCCAGGATCCGCCAGAGCCGTCCAGCCAGGATCCGCCAGAGCCGTCCAGCCAGGATCCGCCGGAGCCGTCCCTGCCAGGATCCGCCAGAGCCGGCCAGCCAGGATCCGCCAGAGCCGTCCAGCAAGGGATCCGCCAGAGCCGTCCAGCCAGGATCCGCCGGAGCCGTCCAGCCAGGATCCGCCGGAGCCGTCCAGCCAGGATCCGCCGGAGCCGTCCTGCCAGGATCCGCCAGAGCCGTCCAGCCAGGATCCGCCAGAGCCGTCCAGCCAGGATCCGCCAGAGCCGTCCAGCCAGGATCCGCCAGAGCCGTCCAGCCAGGATCCGCCAGAGCCGTCCAGCCCGGATCCGCCAGCCAGCCAGGATCCGCCAGAGCCAGCCAGCCAGGATCCGCCATTCAGTCCGGAGCTGCCCCTTAGTCCGGTACTGCCCCTTAGCCCGATGCTGCCCCTTAGCCCGGTGCTGCTCCTTAGCCCGGTGCTGCCCCTTAGCCCGGTGCTGCCCCTTAGTCCGGTGCTGCCCCTTAGTCCGGTGCTGCCCCTTAGTCCGGAGCTGCCCCTTAGTCCGGTACTGCCCCTTAGCCCGGTGCTGCCCCTTAGCCCGGTGCTGCTCCTTAGCCCGGTGCTGCCCCTTAGCCCGGTGCTGCCCCTTAGTCCGGTGCTGCCCCTTAGTCCGGTGCTGCCCCTTAGTCCGGTGCTGCCCCTGAGTCCGGTGCTGCCTCTTAGTCCAGTGCTGCCCCTTAATCCTGTGGGGTTTAGTTGGGGGGTGGTCATGTGGAGGAGGTTACTAAAGCGGGTAGTGACTATGGTGGGGTGGGGACCACGACCAGTGCCAGAGCCGCCACCGTGGACAGACGCCCACCCAGACCCTCTCCTAGACTGTATGCTGGTGCGCCCGGAGTTCGCACCTTTAGGGGGGGGTACTGTGACACTCTGGCTCCGGGACTTTGATTATTGAGCCAGGGTTGTTCATTTTCTGTTGGGTGTATTTCTATGTTTGCTTTTCTGTCGGGTTTATTTCTAGGTTTTGTCAATGACTCCCAATCGGAGGTAACGAGTGTCAGCTGTCGGCTCGTTATCTCTGATTGGGAGCCATATTTATACTGTGGGGTTTCACTTTGTGGTTGTGGGTTTTTGTTCCATGTTTCTGTCAGTGTTACAGAGGACTTCACTATCGTCATTTGTTGTTTTTCGTGGTTGCTTTATTAAATAAAGTCATCATGTTCACTCCACGCGCTGCGTATTGGTCCGCTTCTTCAGACGATCGTGACAGTTTCATTGAAATGTACAGCTGTGTGTCATCCGCATAGCAGTGAAAGTTAACATTATGTTTTCGAATAACATCCCCAAGAGGTAAAATATATAGTGAAAACAATAGTGGTCCTAAAACGGAACCTTGAGGAACACCGAAATGTACAGTTGATTTGTCGGAGGACAGACCATTCACAGAGACAAACTGATATCTTTCCGACAGGTAGGATCTAAACCAGGCCAGAACTTGTCCGTGTAGACCAATTTGGGTTTCCAGTCTCTCCAAAAGAATGTGGTGATCGATGGTGTCAAAGGCAGCACTAAGGTCTAGTAGCACGAGGACAGATGCAGAGCCTCGGTCTGACGCCATTAAAAGGTCATTTACCACCTTCACAAGTGCAGTCTCAGTGCTATGATGGGGTCTAAAACCAGACTGAAGCATTTCGTATACATTGTTTGTCTTCAGAAAGGCAGTGAGTTGCTGCGCAACAGCTTTTTCTAAAATTTTTGAGAGGAATGGAAGATTCGATATAGGCCGATAGTTTTTTATATTTTCCGGGTCAAGGTTTGGCTTTTTCAAGAGAGGCTTTATCACTGCCACTTTTAGTGAGTTTGGTACACATCCGGTGGATAGAGAGCTGTTTATTATGTTCAACATAGGAGGGCCAAGCACAGGAAGCAGCTCCTTCAGCAGTTTAGTAGGAATAGGATCCAGTATGCAGCTTGAAGGTTTAGAGGCCATGATTATTTTCATCATTGTGTCAAGAGATATAGTACTAAAACACTTAAGTGTCTCTCCCGATCCCAGGCCCTCGCAGAGCTGTGCAGATCCAGGACAGCTAAGCCCTGGAGGAATACGCAGATTCAAAGAGGAGTCCAGTAATTTGCTTTCTAATGGTCATGATCTTTTCCTCAAAGAAGTTCATGAATTTATCACTGCTGAAGTGAAAGCCATCCTCTCTTGGGGAATGCTGCTTTTTAGTTAGCTTTGCAACAGTATCAAAAAGAAATTTTGGATTGTTCTTATTTTCCTCAATTAAGTTGGAAAAGTAGGATGATCGAGCAGCAGTGAGGGCTCTTCGGTACTGCACGGTACTGTCTTTCCAAGCTAGTCGGAAGACTTCCAGTTTGGTGTGGCGCCATTTCCATGACTACACCTGACTACAACATGAGGCATGACTACACCTGACTACAACATGAGGCATGACTACACCTAACTACAACATGAGGCATGACTACACCTGACTACAACATGAGGCATGACTACACCTGACTACACCCTGAGGTATGACTACACCTGACCACAACATGAGGCATGACTACACCTGACTACACCCTGAGGCATGACTACACCTGACCACAACATGAGGCATGACTACACCTGACTACAACATGAGGCATGACTACACCTGACTACACCCTGAGGCATGACTACACCTGACTACAACATGAGGCATGACTACACCTGACTACACCCTGAGGCATGACTACACCTGACTACAACATGAGGCATGACTACACCTGACTACAACATGAGGCATGACTACACCTGACTACACCCTGAGGCATGACTACACCTGACTACAACATGAGGCATGACTACACCTGACTACATCATGAGGCATGACTACACCTGACTACAACATGAGGCATGACTACACCTGACTACACCCTGAGGTATGACTACACCTGACCACAACATGAGGCATGACTACACCTGACTACACCCTGAGGCATGACTACACCTGACCACAACATGAGGCATGACTACACCTGACTACAACATGAGGCATGACTACACCTGACTACACCCTGAGGCATGACTACACCTGACTACAACATGAGGCATGACCACACCTGACTACAACATGAGGCATGACTACACCTGACTACAACATGAGGCATGACTACACCTGACTACAACATGAGGCATGACTACACCTGACTACACCCTGAGGCATGACTACACCTGACTACAACATGAGGCATGACTACACCTGACTACAACATGAGGCATGACTACACCTGACTACAACATGAGGCATGACTACACCTGACTACAACATGAGGCATGACTACACAGCTAAAGCAGTCTGTTGTCCCTTTTCCCATCATACACCACACTCACACGTAACGGTATAGTTGTTAGTGTTGTATCTCACCTCAGCCTGTCCTCATGCTTCGTCTCTCAGTCTATTTAGAGGGAAACAGTAGAACGATATCACACCAGACACATGTTGCCTCTCTCTCTATCTTTCTCTCTCCGTCTCTCTCTCTGCCCTCCTGGTCTAACTTTCTTTCAGTCTGTTTCTCCGTTCTTCTTCTTTTCTCCTGATCAGTATCACTACACTGTCTCTTTTACCACTCACTGTCTCACTCTGTTTCTATCAGTGTGTACTGTGTGACTCTCTCTCTCTCTTGCTCCCTCTCTCGCGCTCTGTCTCTGTCTCTGTCTCTCTCTCTCTCTCTCTCTCTCTCTCTCTCTCTCTCTCTCTCTCTCTCTCTCTCTCTCTCTCTCTGTCTCTATCTCTATCTCTATCTCTCGCTCTCTGACTCTGTCTGTCTCTCCCCCCCTCTCTCTCTCAAGTTGATCTCAGATAGAGCTTCCTGTGTGAGTTTGGGGGTGTGGTTTACAGTGGCTGTTGGAAAGCATCACTTCTGTTCTCAGAATCACTGGAGTGTCTTCCTGTAATCTCTCTATTCTCTCTACTCCCTCTCTAGACTCTCCAATCTCTCTATATTATCTCTCTAGTCTCTCTCTAATCTCTATAGTATCTCTATTATTTCTAGTCTCTCTCTAGTCTCTCTCTATTCTCTCTATTCTCTCTCTAGTCTCTCTCTCTCTCTAGTCTCTCTCTAGTCTCTCTGTAGTCTCTCTCTAGTCTCTCTCTATTCACTCTAGTCTCTCTACTCTCTCTCTAGTCTCTCTCTATTCTCTCTAGTCTCTCTCTCTCTCTCTCTAGTCTCTCTCTAGTCTCTCTCTAGTCTCTCTCTAGTCTCTCTAGTCTCTCTACTCTCTCTCTAGTCTCTCTCTAGTCTCTCTAGTCTCTATAGTCTCTCTAGTCTCTCTCTAGTCTCTCTAGTCTCTCTAGTCTCTCTATTATCTCTAGTCTCTCTCTAGTCTCTCTCTAGTCTCTCTAGTCTCTCTAGTCTCTCTCTAGTCTCTCTCTAGTCTCTCTATCTCTCTCTAGTCTCTCTCTATTCTCTCTCTCTCTCTCTCTAGTCTTCTCTCTCTAGTCTCTCTCTAGTCTCTCTAGTCTCTCTAGTCTCTCTCTAGTCTCTCTCTAGTCTCTCTCTAGTCTCTCTCTAGTCTCTCTCTATTCTCTCTCTACTCTCTCTCTAGTCTCTCTAGTCTCTCTAGTCTCTCTCTAGTCTCTCTAGTCTCTCTCTAGTCTCTCTCTAGTCTCTCTCTAGTCTCTCTCTAGTCTCTCTCTCTCTATTCTCTCTCTAGTCTCTCTCTATTCTCTCTCTACTCTCTCTCTAGTCTCTCTAGTCTCTCTCTAGTCTCTCTAGTCTCTCTAGTCTCTCTCTAGTCTCTCTCTAGTCTCTCTCTAGTCTCTCTCTAGTCTCTCTCTAGTCTCTCTCTAGTCTCTCTCTAGTCTCTCTCTCTACTCTCTGTCTAGTCTCTCTCTATTCTCTCTCTACTCTCTCTCTAGTCTCTCTAGTCTCTCTCTAGTCTCTCTCTAGTCTCTCTCTCTAGTCTCTCTAGTCTCTCTCTAGTCTCTCTCTAGTCTCTCTAGTCTCTCTCTAGTCTCTCTCTAGTCTCTCTCTAGTCTCTCTAGTCTCTCTCTAGTCTCTCTCTAGTCTCTCTCTAGTCTCTCTAGTCTCTCTCTATTCTCTCTCTAGTCTCTCTCTAGTCTCTCTAGTCTCTCTCTAGTCTCTCTCTAGTCTCTCTCTAGTCTCTCTAGTCTCTCTAGTCTCTCTAGTCTCTCTCTAGTCTCTCTCTAGTCTCTCTAGTCTCTCTAGTCTCTCTATTATCTCTAGTCTCTCTACTCTCTCTCTAGTCTCTCTCTAGTCTCTCTCTAGTCTCTCTCTAGTCTCTCTCTCTCTATCTCTAGTCTCTCTCTAGTCTCTCTCTCTCTCTTATCTCCCTAGTCTCTCTCTAGTCTCTCTCTACTCTCTCTAGTCTCTCTAGTCTCTCTCTAGTCTCTCTCTGTCTCAGTCTCTCTGCTCTCTAGCTCTCTCTAGTCTCTCTAGTCTCTTCTCTCTAGTCTCTCTCTAGTCTCTCTCTCTAGTCTCTCTCTAGTCTCTCTCTAGCTCTCTCTAGTCTCTCTCTAGTCTCTCTCTAGTCTCTCTCTAGTCTCTCTCTAGTCTCTCTCTAGTCTCTCTAGCTCTCTCTCTAGTCTCTCTCTAGTCTCTCTCTAGTCTCTCTCTAGTCTCTCTAGTCTCTCTCTAGTCTCTCTCTAGTCTCTCTCTAGTCTCTCTAGTCGTCTCTCTAGTCTCTCTAGTCTCTCTCTCTAGTCTCTCTAGTCTCTCTCTAGTCTCTCTCTAGTCTCTCTCTAGTCTCTCTAGTCTCTCTCTATCTCTCTCTAGTCTCTCTCTAGTCTCTCTCTCTCTAGTCTCTCTAGTCTCTCTAGTCTCTCTCTAGTCTCTCTCTAGTCTCTCTCTAGTCTCTCTAGTCTCTCTAGTCTCTCTAGTCTCTCTCTTCTCTCTCTAGTCTCTCTCTAGTCTCTCTAGTCTCTCTAGTCTCTCTCTAGTCTCTCTCTCTAGTTCTCTCTAGTCTCTCTAGTCTCTCTCTAGTCTCTCTAGTCTCTCTCTAGTCTCTCTCTAGTCTCTCTCTATTCTCTCTCTAGTCTCTCTAGTCTCTCTCTAGTCTCTCTCTAGTCTCTCTAGTCTCTCTAGTCTCTCTATCTCTCTCTAGTCTCTCTAGTCTCTCTCTAGCTCTCTCTAGTCTCTCTCTAGTCTCTCTCTAGTCTCTCTCTAGTCTCTCTCTAGTCTCTCTCTCTATTCTCTCTCTAGTCTCTCTCTACTCTCTCTAGTCTCTCTCTAGTCTCTCTACTCTCTCTCTAGTCTCTCTCTAGTCTCTCTCTAGTCTCTCTCTCTCTAGCCTCTCTCTAGTCTCTCTCTAGTCTCTCTCTAGTCTCTCTCTAGTCTCTCTCTAGTCTCTCTCTAGTCTCTCTCTAGTCTCTCTCTAGTCTCTCTCTAGTCTCTCTAGTCTCTCTCTAGTCTCTCTCTAGTCTCTCTATCTCTCTAGTCTCTCTCTCTCTCTACTCTCTCTCTAGTCTCTCTCTACTCTCTCTCTAGTCTCTCTAGTGTCTCTCTAGTCTCTCTATTCTCTCTCTAGTCTCTCTAGTCTCTCTAGTCTCTCTCTAGTCTCTCTCTAGTCTCTCTACTCTCTCTCTAGTCTCTCTCTAGTCTCTCTATTATCTCTAGTCTCTCTACTCTCTCTCTAGTCTCTCTCTAGTCTCTATCTGTCTCTCTAGTCTCTCTCTAGTCTCTCTCTATCTCTCTCTAGTCTCTCTCTCTCTAGTCTCTCTCTAGTCTCTCTAGTCTCTCTCTAGTCTCTCTCTAGTCTCTCTAGTCTCTCTCTAGTCTCTCTCTAGTCTCTCTCTAGTCTCTCTCTAGTCTCTCTCTAGTCTCTCTCTGTCTCTCTAGTCTCTCTCTAGTCTCTCTCTCTCTATCTCTGTCTCTCTAGTCTCTCTAGTCTCTCTACTCTCTCTCTAGTCTCTCTAGTCTCTCTCTAGTTCTCATCTCTGCTCTCTAGTCTCTCTCTTCTCTCTCTAGTCTCTCAGTCTCTCTAGTCTCTCTCTATCTCTCTAGTCTCTCTAGTCTCTCTCTAGTCTCTCTAGACTCTCTCTAGTCTCTCTCTAGTCTCTCTCTAGTCTCTCTAGTCTCTCTTTAGTCTCTCTAGTCTCTCTCTATTCTCTCTCTAGTCTCTCTCTCTCTAGTCTCTCTCTAGTCTCTCTAGTCTCTCTCTAGTCTCTCTCTAGTCTCTCTAGTCTCTCTAGTCTCTCTCTAGTCTCTCTAGTCTCTCTAGTCTCTCTCTAGTCTCTCTAGTCTCTCTCTAGTCTCTCTAGTCTCTCTAGTCTCTCTAGTCTCTCTCTAGTCTCTCTAGTCTCTCTCTAGTCTCTCTCTAGTCTCTCTCTATTCTCTCTAGTCTCTCTCTAGTCTCTCTCTATTCTCTCTAGTCTCTCTCTAGTCTCTCTCTATTCTCTCTAGTCTCTGTCTCTCTCTATTCTCTCTAATCTCTCTAGTCTCTCTATCTCTCTCTCTCTAGTCTCTCTCTAGTCGCTGTCTCTCTGGTCTCTCTCTGTTCTCTCCAGTCTCTCTCTAGACTCTCTAGTCTCTCTCTATTCTCTCTCTAGTCTCTCTCTAGTCTCTCTCTAATCTCTATAGTATCTCTATTATCTCCAGTCTCTCTCTAGTCTCTCTCTAATTTCTCTCTAGTCTCTCTAGTTTCTCTATAGTCTCTCTCTAGTCTCTCTCTAATTTCTCTCTAGTCTCTCTAGTCTCTCTAGTCTCTCTCTAGTCTCTCTCTAATTTCTCTCTAGTCTCTCTAGTCTCTCTCTAGTCTCTCTCTAGTCTCTCTCTAGTCTCTCTAGTCTCTCTCTAGTCTCTCTAGTCTCTCTAGTCTCTCTCTAGTCTCTCTAGTCTCTCTCTAGTCTCTCTCTAGTCTCTCTAGTCTCTCTCTAGTCTCTCTCTCTAGTCTCTCTCTAGTCTCTCTCTAGTCTCTCTAGTCTCTCTAGTCTCTCTCTAGTCTCTCTCTAGTCTCTCTCTAGTCTCTCTCTCTCTAGTCTCTCTCTAGTCTCTCTCTAGTCTCTCTCTAGTCTCTCTAGTCTCTCTCTAGTCTCTCTAGTCTCTCTAGTCTCTCTCTAGTCTCTCTCTAGTCTCTCTAGTCTCTCTCTCTCTAGTCTCTCTCTAGTCTCTCTAGTCTCTCTAATCTCTCTCTAGTCTCTCTCTAGTCTCTATAGTCTCTCTCTCTCTCTCTAGTCTCTCTAGTCTCTCTCTAGTCTCTCTAGTCTCTCTCTAGTCTCTCTCTAGTCTCTCTCTAGTCTCTCTCTATCTCTCTCTAGTCTCTCTACTCTCTCTCTAGTCTCTCTCTAGTCTCTCTCTAGTCTCTCTCTAGTCTCTCTCTAGTCTCTCTCTAGTCTCTCTCTAGTCTCTCTCTAGTCTCTCTCTAGTCTCTCTCTCTAGTCTCTCTAGTCTCTCTCTAGTCTCTCTCTAGTCTCTGTCTCTCTAGTCTCTCTAGTCTCTCTCTAGTCTCTCTCTAGTCTCTCTCTAGTCTCTCTCTAGTCTCTCTAGTCTCTCTCTAGTCTCTCTAGTCTCTCTCTCTCTCTCTCTCTCTAGTCTCTCTCTAGTCTCTCTCTAGTCTCTCTCTCTCTAGTCTCTCTCTAGTCTCTCTCTAGTCTCTCTAGTCTCTCTAGTCTCTCTCTAGTCTCTCTCTAGTCTCTCTCTAGTCTCTCTCTAGTCTCTCTCTAGTCTCTCTAGTCTCTCTCTAGTCTCTCTTCTAGTCTCTCTAGTCTCTCTCTAGTCTCTCTCTAGTCTCTCTAGTCTCTCTAGTCTCTCTCTAGTCTCTCTCTAGTCTCTCTCTAGTCTCTCTAGTCTCTCTAGTCTCTCTCTAGTCTCTCTCTAGTCTCTCTCTAGTCTCTCTCTAGTCTCTCTCTAGTCTCTCTAGTCTCTCTCTCTCTAGTCTCTCTCTAGTCTCTCTCTAGTCTCTCTCTAGTCTCTCTAGTCTCTCTCTAGTCTCTCTAGTCTTTCTCTATGATCTCTAGTCTCTCTCTATTCTCTCTAGTCTCTCTATTCTCACTAGTCTCTCTCTGTCTCTCTCTAGTTCTTCTCTCTAGTCTCTCTCTAGTCTCTCTCTAGTCTCTCTCTAGTCTCTCTAGTCTCTCTAGTCTCTAGTCTCTCTATATTTCTCTCTATCTCTCTAGTCTCTCTCTCTCTGCTCTCTCTAGTCTCTCTCTGATCTCTCTAGTCTCTCTAGTCTCTCTAGTCTCTCTCTCTCTCGTCTCTCTCTCTCTAGTCTCTCTCTAGTCTCTCTCTAGTCTCTCTATCTCTCCATCTCTCTCTAGTCTCTCTCTGTCTCAGTCTCTCTCTAGTCTCTCTAGTCTCTCTCTAGTCTTTGTCTCTCTAGTCTCTCTAGTCTCTCTCTAGTCTCTCTCTAGTCTCTCTCGTCTCTCTGTCTCTCTAGTCTCTCTCTAGTCTTAGTCTCTCTAGTCTCTCTAGTCTCTCTCTAGTCTCTCTAGTCTCTCTCTAGTCTCTCTCTAATCTCTCTAGTCTCTCTCTTCTCTCTAGTCTCCTCTAGTCTCTCTAGTCTCTCTCTAGTCTCTAGTCTCTCTAGTCTCTCTCTAGTCTCTCTAGTCTCTTCTCTCTCTAGTCTCTCTATCTCTAGTCTCTCTCTAGTCTCTCTCTAGTCTCTCTCTCTATTCTCTCGTCCTCTCTCTAGTCTCTCTCTAGTCTCTCTCTAGTCTCTCTCTAGTCTCTCTAGTCTCTCTCTAGCTCTCTCTAGTCTCTCTAGTTCTCTAGTCTCTCTCTTCTCTCTCTAGTCTCTCTCTCTAGTCTCTCGTCTCTCTAGTCTCTCTATCTCTCTATCTCTCTAGTCTCTCTCTAGTCTCTCTAGTCTCTCTCTAGTCTCTCTGTCTCTCTAGACTCTCTCTAGTCTCTCTCTAGTCTCTCTCTCTAGTCTCTCTAGTCTCTCTAGCTCTCTCTCTAGTCTCTCTCTAGTTCTCTCTAGTCTCTCTCTAGTCTCTCTAGTCTCTCTCTAGTCTCTCTCTCTCTAGTTTCTCTCTAGTCTCTCTAGTCTCTCTCTGTCTCTCTAGTCTCTCTCTAGTCTATCTAGTCTCTCTACTGTCTCTAGTCTCTCTCTCTGTCTCTCTAGTCTCTCTCTAGTCTCTCTAGTCTCTCTCTAGTCTCTCTCTACTCTCTCTAGTTCTCTCTCTAGTCTCTCTCTAGCTCTCTCTAGTCTCTCTCTAGTCTCTCTAGTCTCTCTCTAGTTCTCTCTCTAGTCTCTCTCTAGTCTCTCTCTAGTCTCTCTCTGTCTCTCTCTATTCTCTCTCTAGTCTCTCTTCTCTCTATCTCTCTCTAGTCTCTCTAGTCTCTCTCTAGTCTCTCTCTAGTCTCTCTAGTCTCTCTCTAGTCTCTCTAGTCTCTCTAGCTCTCTCGTCTCTCTCTAGTCTCTCTCTAGTCTCTCTAGTCTCTCTCTACTAGTCTCTCTCTATTCTCTCTCTATCTCTCTCTAGTCTCTCTCTAGTCTCTCTCTAGTCTCTCTCTAGTCTCTCTCTCTCTTCTCTCTCTAGTCTCTCTCTAGTCTCTCTCTACTCTCTCTCTAGTCTCTCTAGTCTCTCTAGTCTCTCTCTAGTCTCTCTAGTCTCTCGTCTCTCTAGTCTCTCTCTAGTCTCTCTCTAGTCTCTCTCTAGTCTCTCTCTAGTCTCTCTCTAGTCTCTCTCTAGTCTCTCTTAGTCTCTCTCTAGTCTCTTCTAGTCTCTCTAGTCTCTCTAGTCTCTCTCTAGTCTCTCTCTATTCTCTCTGTCTCTCTAGTCTCTCTCTCTCTCTAGCTCTCTCTCTAGTCTCTCTAGTCTCTCTCTAGTCTCTCTTCTCTAGTCTCTCTAGTCTCTCTCTAGTCTCTAGTCTCTCTCTAGTCTCTCTAGTCTCTCTAGTCTCTCTCTCTCTAGTCTCTCTAGTCTCTATTCTCTCTCTAGTCTCTCTTTCTCAGCTCTCTCTAGTCTCTCTCTAGCTCTCTCTAGTCTTCTCTCTAGTCTCTCTAGTCTCTCTCTAGTCTCTCTCTAGTCTCTCTCTAGTCTCTCTCTAGTCTCTCTAGTCTCTCTCTAGTCTCTCTCTAGTCTCTCTCTAGTCTCTCTAGTCTCTCTAGTCTCTCTAGTCTCTCTCTCTCTAGTCTCTCTAGTCTCTCTACTCTCTCTATTATCTCTAGTCTCTCTAGTCTCTCTAGTCTCTCTCTAGTCTCTCTCTAGTCTCTCTCTCTCTATTCTCACTAGTCTCTCTCTAGTCTCTCTAGTCTTTCTCTATGATCTCTAGTCTCTCTCTATTCTCTCTAGTCTCTCTATTCTCACTAGTCTCTCTCTATTCTCTCTCTAGCTCTCTAGTCTCTCTATCTCTCTCTAGTCTCTCTCTCTCTAGTCTCTCTCTTCTCTCTAGTCTCTCTAGTCTCTGTCTCTCTCTGCTCTCTCTCTCTAGTCTCTCTAGTCTCTCTCTAGTCTCTCTCTAGTCTCTCTCTAGTCTCTCTCTAGTCTCTCTCTAGTCTCTCTAGTCTCTCTCTAGTCTCTCTCTAGTCTCTCTAGTCTCTCTCTAGTCTCTCTAGTCTCTCTCTAGTCTCTCTCTAGTCTCTAGTCTCTCTCTAGTCTCCTCTCTCTAGTCTTCTCTAGCTCTCTAGTCTCTTCCTAGTCTCTCTAGTCTCTCTCTAGTCTCTCTCTAGTCTCTCTAGTCTCTCTAGTCTCTCTCAGTCTCTCCTAGTCTCTAGTCTCCAGCCTAGCTCTCTCTAGTCTCTCTCTAGTCTCTCTAGTCTCTCTCTAGTCTTCTCTAGTCTCTCCTAGTCTCTAGTCTCTCTAGTCTCTCGTCTCTCTAGTCTCTCTCTCTCTAGTCTCTCTCTAGGTCTCTCTCTAGTCTCTCTCTAGTCTCTCTAGTCTCTCTCTAGTTCTCTAGTCTCTCTCATCTCTCTAGTCTCTCTCTAGTCTCTGTCTCTCTAGTCTCTCTCTAGTCTCTCCTAGTAGTCTCTCTAGTCTCTCTAGTCTCTCTCTGGATCTCCACCTCTCTAGTTCTCTCTAGTCTCTCTAGTTTCCTATTCCAGTCCTCTAGTTCATCTCTCTGAATTCAGGAATTATCCCTTAAGTAATGCCTCTAGTCAGATCTCAGCTCTCTAGTTTCTCTACTTCCTCACTCTAACCCCCATCCTCTACCCTCAAGTTCTCTCATGCCAGCCAGTCCCCTCATCCTCTAGTCCCTCTCTCTCTAGACAGCTAGCACCAGTTCTCTAGTTAAGTTCTCTAGTCTCGACATAGTTCCTACTCACTCCAGTCCCAGCCCCCTCTGACCTTCTAGTTCTCTATCCTAGTCTCTCTCTATCTACTCCACACTCAGTCTCTCTAGTCCAATACCTCTATCATATATCTGAATCTCATTAAACTCTAGTCCCCCTACGTCTCTCTCTAGATCTAGTTCAAAAACTATTTTAGCTCCTGCCTCAGTCTCTCTCAGTCCAGTCAATCTTTTAGTTTATAATCTATTACTAGTTCATTCTTTATCTCTCTCTAGTTTCATTCTTCAGATCTCTAGTCTTTAGTGATCCATCTCTCTAGTTCTCTAGTCTCTTCTATTATACTCTAGTCTCATTTCTAGTCTCTGTTATTCAGAGTTATTTATGATTAGTGTCACTTATCAAATATACTTCAGCCCCCACTAGTCTCTTATCTCGTTCTCCTCTAGCCCTTAGTCTCTTCTAGTCTCTGTTTTAGTTCTTGTAGCACTCTAGTATCTCAGTCCTCCATCCAGCCCCTCTAGCCCTCTATACCTATTCATCCCCAGTAACAGTCATCCATCAGCGGCCGTCTGAGGTCTCTGCCCTCAGTCTCTGTTGTAGTCTGCTCAGTCCTCTACCTCTCTAGTCTAATAGTCTCTCGCAGTCCGAGTTCTCTCTAGTTCGCCTATACATCCTAGTCCAGTCCTCTCTACCTCTCTATCCTCAGATCCCCAGCCTCTCTTCTCTCTAGCAGAATTGTGGTCCCCAGTCCTCTATCACTAGTCCTTCTAGTTTTTCTAGTCCTCTAGTCCTCTCTAGTTATTAGCCTACTATTCTATTCTATCTGTGTCTCTCTCTAGCCTCTCTAGTTTCTGTGTCCCTCATTATCTCTAGTCTCTCTAATTCTCTCTTAGCCTCCTCTCTCAGTCTCTCTAGTTTCTAGTTTATTATGATTTATTACTCTAGTCTCTCTCTCTTATTTTCTCTCTAGTCTCTCTAGTTTTCTTAGTCTCCTCCCTTAGTCTCTCTAATATTTCTCATACTCCTATCTCTCACTCTCTAGTTTCCTATCTCCCCCCTAGCCCTCATTTCTCTCTCTATTTTCTTATATCTCAGTCTCTCTTCATTCTCTCTGATTTTTGTAGCTGTTCTAGTCTCTCTAGTCTTCATTCTACTAGTCTCTCTACCTCTCTAGTCCTAGTCTCTTTCTAAATTTTTCTCTAGATTAGTCTAGTCTCTCTAGCTCTTATTACCTCTAGTCTCCTATTCTCCTATCTCTCTAGTCTTTCTAGTTCTAACTCTCTAGCCATCCAGTCAGACTAATATAGTTAACCCCCAGCCCCATTTATCTCACCAGTTTTATTCTCACTAGTCTACCCCTGTCCTCATCTAGTTCAGACTAAGCTCTCTCTCTCCTAGTCTCTCTAGTCTCTAGTCTCTAGCCTCCCAGTCTCTCTCTAGTCTCTCGTAGACCTCTCTCTTAGGCCATTTAGTTAATTATTAGTAATCTATGTTTAGTTAGTTATCTCTCTAGGTACTTAGTAATACTCTCTAGTCTCGTTCTCTCTTATCTCTCTAGTCTATCTAGTCTCTTCACTCAGTCTCTCTTAGTCTCTCTAGTCTCTAGTCTCTCTCAGTTCTATCCCCCTCAGTTTTTCATGACCTCCTGATCTTGTCTCTATATTCTCTCTAGTCTCTCTACTCATTAGTCCCTCTCCAGTAGTCTCTTTTGTTGACTCTAGTCTTTCTCTATGATCTCTAGTCTCGCTCTAGTCTCTCTCTAGTCTCTTTCTATTATCCATAGTCTCTCTCTATTCTTTCTAGTCTCTCTCTAGTCTCTTTCTATTCTTTCTAGACTCTCTAGTCTTTCTCTATGATCTCGTCTCGCTCTAGACTCTCTCTAGTCTCTTTCTATTATCCATAGTCTCTCTCTATTCTCTCTAGTCTATCTCGTCTCTCTATTCTCTCTCTCTCTAGTCTCTCTCTTGTCTCTCTAGTCTCTCTCTAGTCTCTCTCTCTCTCTAGTCTCTCTCTATTCTCTCTAGTCTCTCTAGTCTCTCTAGTCTCTCTCTAGTCTCTCTCTAGTCTCTCTAGTCTCTCTCTTGTCTCTATAGTCTCTCTCTCTCTAGTCTCTCTAGTCTCTCTCTAGTCTCTCTCTAGTCTCTCTCTAGTCTCTCTCTAGTCTCTCTAGCTCTAGTCTCGTCTCTCTCTCTCTAGTCTCTATAGTCTCTCTCTCTCTAGTCTCTCTAGTCTCTCTCTAGTCTCTCTCTAATCTCTCTCTAGTCTCTCTCTAGTCTCTATAGTCTCTCTCTCTCTCTCTCTAGTCTCTCTCTAGTCTCTCTAGTCTCTCTCTAGTCTCTCTCTAGTCTCTCTAGTCTCTCTCTAGTCTCTCTCTCTCTATTATCTCAAGTCTCTCTCTATTCTCTCTAGTCTCTCTCTAGACACTCTCTAGTCTCTTCTCTCTAGTCTCTCTAGTCTCTCTAGTCTCTGTCTAGTCTCTCTAGTCTCTCTCTAGTCTCTCTCTCTCTAGTCTCTCTCTAGTCTCTCTCTAGTTTTTCTCTAGTCTCTCTAGTCTCTCTCTAGTCTCACTCTAATTTCTCTCTAGTCTCTCTCTAGTCTCTCTCTAGTCTCTCTCTAGTCTCTCTAGTCTCTCTCTAGTCTCTCTATTATCTCTAGTCTCTCTCTATTCTCTCTAGTCTCTCTTCTCTCTCTAGTCTCTCTAGTGTCTCTCTAGTCTCTGTCTCTCTAGTATCTATCTAGTCTCTCTATCTCTCTAGTCTCTCTCTAGTCTCTCTCTAGTCTCTCTAGTCTCTCTCTAGTCTCTGTTCTCTCCAGTCTCTCTCTAGACTCTCTAGTCTCTCTCTATTCTCTCTCTAGTCTCTCTCTAGTCTCTCTCTAATCTCTATAGTATCTCTATTATCTCTAGTCTCTCTCTCTCTCTAATTTCTCTCTAGTCTCTCTAGTCTCTCTAGTCTCTCTGTAGTCTCTCTCTAGCTTCTCTAGTCTCTCTCTAGTCTCTCCCTAGTCTATCTAATCTCTCTCTAGTCTTTCTCTATGATCTCTAGTCTATATTCTCTCTATTCTCTCTATTCTCTATAGTCTCTCTCTTGTCTCTCTAGTCTCTCTAGTCTCTCTATTCGCACTAGTCTCTCTCTATTCTCTCTAGTCTCTCTCTAGTCTCTTTCTATTCTTTCTAGACTCTCTAGTCTTTCTCTATGATCTCTAGTCTCGCTCTAGTCTCTCTCTAGTCTCTTTCTATTATCCTTAGTCTCTCTCTATTCTCTCTAGTCTCTCTCTAGTCTCTTTATATTCTTTCTAGACTCTCTAGTCTTTCTCTATGATCTCTAGTCTCGCTCTAGTCTCTCTCTAGTCTCTTTCTATTATCCATAGTCTCTCTCTATTCTCTCTAGTCTATCTCCTCTCTCTATTCTCTCTCTCTAGTCTCTCTAGTCTCTCTAGTCTCTCTCTATTCTCTCTCTAGTCTCTCTAGTCTCTCTAGTCTCTCTCTAGTCTCTCTAGTCTCTCTCTAGTCTCTCTAGTCTCTCTCTAGTCTCTCTATTATCTCTAGTCTCTCTCTATTCTCTCTAGTCTCTCTTCTCTCTCTAGTCTCTCTAGTGTCTCTCTAGTCTCTGTCTCTCTAGTATCTATCTAGTCTCTCTATCTCTCTAGTCTCTCTCTAGTCTCTCTCTAGTCTCTCTAGTCTCTCTCTAGTCTCTGTTCTCTCCAGTCTCTCTCTAGACTCTCTAGTCTCTCTCTATTCTCTCTCTAGTCTCTCTCTAGTCTCTCTCTAATCTCTATAGTATCTCTATTATCTCTAGTCTCTCTCTCTCTCTAATTTCTCTCTAGTCTCTCTAGTCTCTCTAGTCTCTCTCTAGTCTCTCTCTAGTCTCTCTCTAGCTTCTCTAGTCTCTCTCTAGTCTCTCCCTAGTCTCTCTAATCTCTCTCTAGTCTTTTTCTATGATCTCTAGTCTCTATTCTCTCTATTCTCTCTATTCTCTATAGTCTCTCTCTTGTCTCTCTAGTCTCTCTAGTCTCTCTATTCGCACTAGTCTCTCTCTATTCTCTCTAGTCTCTCTCTAGTCTCTTTCTATTCTTTCTAGACTCTCTAGTCTTTCTCTATGATCTCTAGTCTCGCTCTAGTCTCTCTCTAGTCTCTTTCTATTATCCTTAGTCTCTCTCTATTCTCTCTAGTCTCTCTCTAGTCTCTTTCTATTCTTTCTAGACTCTCTAGTCTTTCTCTATGATCTCTAGTCTCTTCTAGTCCTCTCTAGTCTCTTTCTATTATCCATAGTCTCTCTCTATTCTCTCTAGTCTATCTCCTCTCTCTATTCTCTCTCTCTAGTCTCTCTAGTCTCTCTAGTCTCTCTCTATTCTCTCTCTAGTCTCTCTAGTCTCTCTGTTCTCTCTCTAGTCTCTAGTCTCTATCTCTCTAGTCTCTCTGTCTCTCTGCTAGTCTCTCTAGTTCTCTAGTCTCTCTCTAGTCTCTCTCTAGTCTCTCTAGTCTCTCTAGTCTCTCTCTAGTCTCTCTAGTTCTCTCTAGTCTCTCTAGTTCTCTCTAGTTCTCTCTAGTCTCTCTCTAGTCTCTCTTGAGTCTCTCTCTAGTCTCTCTAGTCTCTCTCTAGTCTCTCTCTAGGTTCTCTAGTCTCTCTAGTCTCTCTAGTCTCTCTAGTCTCTCTCTATTCTCTCTCTAGTCTCTCTCTCTCTAGTCTCTCTCTAGTCTCTCTCTCTCTAGTCTCTCTCTAGTCTCTCTAGTCTCTCTCTAATCTCTCTCTAGTCTCTCTAGTCTCTCTCTAGTCTCTCTAGTCTCTCTAGTCTCTCTAGTCTCTCTAGTCTCTCTAGTCTCTCTAGTCTCTCTAGTCTCTCTCTAGTCTCTCTCTAGGTTCTTTAGTCTCTCTAGTCTCTCTAGTCTCTCTCTATTCTCTCTCTAGTCTCTCTCTAGTCTCTCTCTAGTCTCTCTCTAGTCTCTCTCTAGTCTCTCTCTAGTCTCTCTCTATTCTCTCTATTCTCTCTTTATATCTCTAGTCTTTCTCATCTCTCTATTCTCTCTATTCTCTCTAGTTTCTCTCTCTCTCTCTCTTTATATCTCTAGTCTCTCTAGTCTCTCTCTATTACAGTGGGGGGAAAAAGTATTTAGTCAGCCACCAATTGTGCAACTTCTCCCACTTAAAAAGATGAGAGAGGCCTGTAATTTTCATCATAGGTACACGTCAACTATGACAGACAAATTGAGATTTTTTTTCTCCAGAAAATCACATTGTAGGATTTTTAATGAATTTATTTGCAAATTATGGTGGAAAATAAGTATTTGGTCACCTACAAACAAGCAAGATTTCTGGCTCTCACAGACCTGTAACTTTTTCTTTAAGAGGCTTCTCTGTCCTCCACTGTTACCTGTATTAATGGCACCTGTTTGAACTTGTTATCAGTATAAAAGACACCTGTCCACAACCTCAAACAGTCACACTCCAAACTCCACTATGGCCAAGACCAAAGAGCTGTCAAAGGACACCAGAAACAACATTGTAGACCTGCACCAGGCTGGGAAGACTGAATCTGCAATAGGTAAGCAGCTTGGTTTAGAAGAAATCAACTGTGGGAGCAATTATTAGGAAATGGAAGACATACAAGACCACTGATAATCTCCCTCGATCTGGGGCTCCACGCAAGATCTCACCGTGGGGTCAAAATGATCACAAGAACGGTGAGCAAAAAATCCCAGAACCACACGGGGGGACCTAGTGAATGACCTGCAGAGAGCTGGGACCAAAGTAACAAAGCCTACCATCAGTAACACACTAAGCCGCCAGGGACTCAAATCCTGCAGTGCCAGACATGTCCCCCTGCTTAAGCCAGTACATGTCCAGGCCCGTCTGAAGTTTGCTAGAGTGCATTTGGATTATCCAGAAGAGGATTGGGAGAATGTCATATGGTCAGATGAAACCAAAATATAACTTTTTGGTAAAAACTCAACTCGTCGTGTTAGTCGTTATATCTCCCGAGTGGCGCAGTGGTCTAAGGCACTGCATCGCAGTGCTAGCTGTGCCACTAGAGATCCTAGTTCAAATCCAGGCTCTGTCGTAGCCGTCCGCGACCGGGAGACCATGGAGTGGCGCACAATTGGCCCAGCGTCATCCAGGGTAGGGGAGGGATTGGCCGGCAGGGATGTAGCTCAGTTGGTAGAGCATGGCGTTTGCAACGCCAGGGTTGTGGGTTCGATTCCCACAGGGGGCCAGTATGAAAAATTAAAATGTATTCACTCACTAATTGTAAGTCGCTCTGGATAAGAGCGTCTACTAAATGACAAAAATGTAAATGTAAAAAAATGGAGGACAAAGAATGCTGAGTTGCATCCAAAGAACACCATACCTACTGTGAAGCATGGGGGTGGAAACATCATGCTTTGGGGCTGTTTTTCTGCAAAGGGACCAGGACGACTGATCCGTTAAAGGAAAGAATGAATGGGGCCATGTATCGTGAGATTTTTGGTGAAAACCTCCTTCCATCAGCAAGGGCATTGAAGATGAAACGTGGCTGGGTCTTTCAGCATGACAATGATCCCAAACACACCGCCCGGGCAACGAGGAGTGGCTTCGTAAGAAGCATTTCAAAGGTCCTGGAGTGGCCTAGCCAGTCTCCAGATCTCAACCCCATAGAAAATCTTTGGAGGGAGTTGAAAGTCCGTGTTGCCCGAGCGACTGCCCCCAAAACATCACTGCTCTAGAGGAGATCTGCATGGAGGAATGGGCCAAAATACCAGCAACAGTGTGTGAAAACCTTGTGAAGACTTACAGAAAACGTTTGACCTGTGTCATTGCCAACACAGGGTATATAACAAAGTATTGAGAAACTTTTGTTATTGACCAAATACTTATTTTCCACCATAATTAGCTAATAAATTCATTAAAAATCCTACAATGTGATTTCTGGATTTTTTTTCCTCATTTTGTCTGTCATAGTTGACGTGTACCTATGATGAAAATTACAGGCCTCTCTCATCTTTTTAAGTGGGAGAACTTGCACAATTGGTGGCTGACTAAATACTTTTTTTCCCCACTGTAACTAACACGACGCCAGGACAGCCATATAGACCACCTTCTATTCACTATACAGTGTGTCAGCTACATTATGTGACATGTGGTTCTCAGGAAGCTCTGTGGCATTTCTAAACATGTTGTAAAATTAACAAGCTTCAGTTCAGTGTAACTCTCCTTTCTCACTCTTTCTCTCTCTCTCTCTTTCTTTCTTTCTTTCTTTCTTTCTTTCTTTCTTTCTTTCTTTCTTTCTTTCTTTCTTTCTTTCTCTCTCTCTCTCTCTCTCTCTCTCTCTCTCTCTCTCTCTCTCTCTCTCTCTCTCTCTCTCTCTCTCTCTCTCTCTGTCTGTGATACAGCCCTACAGGATGCTCTCAATTGTGCATCTGTAAAAGTTTGTGAGGGTTTTAGGTGCCAAGACACATTTCCTCAGCCTCCTGAGGTTGAAGAGGCTCTGTTGCTCCTTCTTCACCACACTGTCTGCGTGGGTGGACCATTTCAGTTTGTCGGTGATGTGTACGCCAAGGAACTTGAAGCTTTCCACCTTCACCACTGCGGTCCCGTCGATGTGGATAGGGGGGTGCACCCTCTGCTGTTTCCTGAAGTCCTCGATCAGCTCCTTTGTTTTGTTGACGTTGAGTGAGAGGTTATTTTCCTGGTACCACACTTCCAGAGCCCTCAACTCCTCCCTGTAGGTGGTCTCGTCATTGTTGGTAATCAAGCCTACTACTGTTGTGTCGTCTGCAAACTTGATGATTGAGTTGGAGGCGTGCTTGGCCACGCAGTCATGGGTGAACAGAGAGTACAGGAGGGGGCTGAGCACACACCCTTGTGGGGCCCCAGTGTTGAGGATCAGCAAAGTGGAGATGTTGTTTCCTACCTTCACCACCTGCGGACGACCCGTCAGGAAGTCCAGGACCCAGTTGCACAGGGCGGGGTTCAGACCCAGGACCTCGAGCTTAATGATGAGCTTGGAGGGTACTATGGTGTGATTGCTGAGCTATAGTCAATGAACAGCATTCTTACATAGGTATATTCCACTTGTCCAGATGGGATAGGGCAGTGTGCAGTGTGATGGCTATTGCATCGTCTGTGGATCTATTGGGGCGGTAAGCAAATTGAAGTGGGTCTAGGGTGACAGGGAAGGTAGAGGTGATATGATCCTTGACTAGTCTCTCAAAGCACTTCATGATGACTGAGGTGAGTGCTACGGGGCGATAGTCATTTAGTTCAGTTACCTTTGCTTTCTTGGGTACAGGAACAATGGTGGCCATCTTGAAGCATGTGGGAACAGCAGACTGGTAAAGGGAGAGATTGAACATGTCCATAAACACACCAGCCAACTGGTCTGCGCATGCTCTGAGGACGCGGCTAGGGATGCCGTCTGGGCCGGCAGCCTTGTGGGGGTTAACATGCTTAAATGTCTTAATCACGTCGTCACGGAGAAGGAGAGGCCACAGTCCTTGGTAGTGGGCCTCGTCAGTGGCACTGTGTTATCCTCCAAACGGGCGAAGAAGGTGTTTAGCTTGTCTGGAAGCGAGACGTCAGTGTCGGCGATGTGGCTGGTTTTCCTTTTGTAGTCCGTGATTGTCTGTAGACCCTGCCACATACGTCTCGTGTCTGAGCCGTTGAATTGCGACTCCACTTTGTCTCTATACTGATGTTTTGCCAGTTTAATTGCCTTGCGGAGTGAGTAGCTACACTGCTTGTATTCTGCCATACAGTGAGGGGAAAAAAGTATTTGATCCCCTGCTGATTTTGTACGTTTACCCACTGACAAAGAAATGATCAATCTATAATTTTAATGGTAGGTTTATTTGAACAGTGAGAGACAGAATAACAGCAAAAAAATCCAGAAAAACTCATGTCAAAATGTTATAAATTGATTTGCATTTTTAATGAGGGAAATAAGTATTTGACCCCTCTGCAAAACATGACTTAGTACTTGGTGGCAAAACCCTTGTTGACAATCACAGAGGTCAGACGTTTCTTGTAGTTGGCCACCAGGTTTGCACACATCTCAGGAGGAATTTTGTCCCACTCCTCTTTGCAGATCTTCTCCAAGTCATTAAGGTTTTGAGGCTGACGTTTGGCAACTCGAACTTCAGCTCCCCTCCACAGATTTTCTGTGGGATTAAGGTCTGGAGACTGGAGCCACTCCTTTGTTGCCTTGGCCGTGTGTTTTGGGTCATTGTCATGCTGGAATACCCATCCACGACCCATTTTCAATGCCCTGGCTGAGGAAGGAGGTTCTCACCCCAAGATTTGACGGTACATGGCCCTGTCCATCGTCCCTTTGATGCGGTGAAGTTGTCCTGTCCCCTTAGCAGAAAAAACCAAAGCATAATGTTTCCACCTCCATGTTTGACGGGTGGGGATGGTGTTCTTGGGGTCATAGGCGCATTCCTCCTCCTCCAAACACGGCGAGTTGAGTTGATGCCAAAGAGCTCAATTTTGGTCTCATCTGACCACAACACTTTCACCCAGTTCTCCTCTGAATCATTCAGATGTTCATTGGTAAACTTCAGACGGGCATGTATATGTGCTTTCTTGAGCAGGGGGACCTTGCGGGCGCTGCAGGATTTCAGTCCTTCACAGCGTAGTGTGTTACCAATTGTTTTCTTGGTGACTATGGTCCCAGCTGCCTTGAGATCATTGACAAGATCCTCCCGTGTAGTTCTGGGCTGATTCCTCACCCTTCCCATGATCATTGTAACTCCACGAGGTGAGATCTTGCATGGAGCCCCAGGCCGAGGGAGATTGACAGTTATTTTGTGTTTCTTCCATTTGCGAATAATCGCACCAACTGTTGTCACCTTCTCACCAAGCTGCTTGGTGATGGTCTTGTAGCCCATTCCAGCCTTGTGTAGATCTACAATCTTGTCCCTGACATCCTTGGAGAGCTCTTTGGTCTTGGCCATGGTGGAGAGTTTGGAATCTGATTGATTGCTTCTGTGGACAGGTGTCTTTTATACAGGTAACAAGCTGAGATTAGGAGCACTCCCTTTAAGTGTGTGCTCCTAATCTCAGCTCGTTACCTGTATAAAAGACACCTGGGAGCTCAGAAATCTTTCTGATTGAGAGGGGGTCAAATACTTATTTCCCTCATTAAAAATGCAAATCAATTTATAACATTTTTGACATGCGTTTTTCTGGATTTTTTGTTGTTATTCTGTCTCACACTGTTCAAATAAACCTACCATTAAAATTATAGACTGATCATTTCTTTGTCAGTGGGCAAACGTACAAAATCAGCAGGGGATCAAATACTTTTTTCTCTCACTGTATTCCCTGTCACCTTGCCATGGTTAAATGCGGTGGTTTGCGCTTTCAGATTTCCCGAATGCTGCCATCTATCCACGGTTTCTGTTTAGGGTAGGTTTTAGTAGTCACAGTGGGCAGAACATCACCTACACACTTCCAGTGTATTCGTCTAAATTATGTTCAGAAGCTACCCAGAACAGGGGCGGGGGAGGGCCTTATAACCATCCCGGAAGTTCGAATCGCAATGGTCGAGGATTTTAGCAGCGTGAGTACAACAGTCGATATGTTGATAGAACTTTGGCAGCCTAGTCCTCAAATTTGCTTTGTTAAAATCCCCGGCTACAATAAATGCAGCCTCAGGATATGTGGTTTTAGTTAGCATAAAGTCCAGTGAAGTTCTTTGAGGGCCGTCTTGGTATCGGCTTGAGGGCGGATATACACGGCCGTGACTATAACCGAATAAAATTATCTTGGGAGATAATACGGTCGGCATTTGATTGTGAGATATTCTAGGTCGGGTGAACAGAAGGACTCGAGTTCCTGTATGTTACTACAATTACACCATGAGTCGTTAATCATGAAACACACACCTCTGCCCTTCTGCTTCCCGGAGAGAGATTTATTCCTGTCTGCGCGATGAACTGAGAACCCATCTGGCTGGACCGATTTCAACAGCATATCCTAAGAGAGCCATGTTTCCTTGAAACAAAGTATGTTACAGGCCTTGATGTCTCTCTGGAAAGAAATCCTTGCCCGGAGCTCGTCGACCTTGTTAATCAAAGACTGAACATTAGCGAGTAGTATACTTGGAAGCGGTGGGTGGTGTACGCGCCTCCTAAGTCGAACCAGCAGGCCGCTCCGAGTGCCTCTCCTCCGCCGGCGATGTTTTGGGTCAGCCGCTGGAATCAGTTCAGTTGCCCTGGGGAGAGCAAACAAAGGTTCTGCTTCGGGAAAGTCATATTCCTGGTCGTAATGCTGGTGAGTTACCGTCGCTCTGATATCCAATAGTTTTCCCCGGCTGTATGTAATGATACAAAACACTTTCTGAGCTATTAATGTAAAAAATAATACATAAAAAAACAAAATACTCCAAAGTTTCCTAAGAGCTAGTCGCGAGGCAGCCATCTTTGTCGGTGCCAGTGTACCTTCCGCCCGACTATATGTGATCAATTGAAAATCTGAGGTCCGCATGCAACCCTAACCCGCAAAATATAGAAAAAGTGCCGTACAGTCAGCGATGCCAAAACTGGGTTTTTTGACACGGGTGCGGGAATTAAGCATAATTTCGATAGGCCTGTGTTTCTGCTTAGAATTTCCAACATTTTGTTAGGCAGGTTGTTAGTCAACTTGTCTATAATTAGATACATGCAGCTTCTCTTCTGTCATTACTTGTTGCCCTAGAAGACTAAATAAACCCTTGCTCACCAGAAAATATTTCTTACATCAATAGAATGAATGCTTCAATCTAGTTGATTTCGGTCAAGTTTTTTATTTCATCTCTACTTCTGTCACAGCAAAGACCTTTAGGGATCGGTTCTTTCACAGCAGACAAGTTTAGGGACCGGTTCCTCTCACAGGAGAGACGTTTAGGGACCGGTTCTCTTACAGCAGACACGTTTAGGGACCGGTTCTCTTACAGCAGATGTTTAGGGACCGGTTCTCTTGCAGCAGACACATTTAGGGACCGGTTCTCTCACAGGAGAGACGTTTAGGGACCGGTTCTCTCACAGCAGAAACGTTTAGGGACAGGTTCTCTCACAGCAGAGACGTTTAGGGACCGGTTCTCTCACAGCAGAGACGTTTAGGGACTGGTTCTCTTACAGAAGAGACGTTTAGGGACTGGTTCTCTCACAGCAGACGTTTAGGGACCGGTTCTCTTACAGCAGACACGTTTAGGGACCAGTTCTCTCACAGCAGAGATGTTTAGGGACCGGTTCTCTTACAGCAGAGACGTTTAGGGACCAGATCTCTTACAGGAGAGACGTTTAGGGACTGGTTCTCTCACAGCAGAAACGTTTAGGGACTGGTTCTCTCACAGCAGAGACGTTTAGCGACTGGTTCTCTCACAGGAGAGATATTTAGGGACCGATTCTCTCACATGAGAGACGTTTAGGGACCGGTTCTCTTACAGCAGACACGTTTAGGGACCGGTTCTCTCGCAGCAGAGACAATTAGGGACCGGTTCTCTCACAGCAGAGACGTTTAGGGACCGGTTCTATTACAGCAGACACATTTAGGGACCGGTTCTCTCACAGCAGAGTCATTTAGGGACCGGTTCTCTTACAGGAGAAACGTTTAGGGACCGGTTCTCTCACAGCAGAGACATTTAGGGACCGGTTCTCTCACAGCAGAGACGTTTAAGGACTGGTTTTGTCACAGCAGAGACGTTTAAGGACTGGTTCTGTCACAGCAGAGACGTTTAAGGACTGGTTCTCTCACAGCAGAGATGTTTAGGGACTGGTTCTCTCACAGGAGAAACGTTTAGGGACCGGTTCTCTCACAGCAGAGACATTTAGGGACCGGTTCTCTCACAGCAGAGTCATTTAGGGACCGGTTCTCTTACAGGAGAGACGTTTAGGGACTGGTTCTGTCACAGCAGAGACGTTTAAGGACTGGTTCTGTCACAGAAGAGACGTTTAAGAACTGGTTCTGTCACAGCAGAGACGTTTAAGGACTGGTTCTGTCACAGCAGAGACGTTTAAGGACTGGTTCTGTCACAGCAGAGATGTTTAGGGACTGGTTCTCTCACAGCAGGGATGTTTAGGGACCGGTTCTCTCACAGCAGAGACGTTTAGGGACCGGTTTTCTTACAGCAGACGTTTAGGGACCGGATCTCTAACAGGAGAGACGTTTAGGGACCGGTTCTCTTACAGCAGACGTTTAGGGACCGGATCTCTTACAGAAGAGACGTTTAGGGACCGGTTCTCTCACAGCAGAAACATTTAGGGACTGGTTCTCTCACAGCAGAGACGTTTAGCGACTGGTTCTCTCACAGGAGAGACATTTAGGGACCGATTCTCTCACATGAGAGACGTTTAGAGACCGGTTCTCTTACAGCAGACACGTTTAGGGACCGGTTCTCTCGCAGCAGAGACAATTAGGGACCTGTTCTCTCACAGCAGAGAGGTTTAGGGACCGGTTCTCTTACAGCAGACACGTTTAGGGACCGGTTCTCTTACAGGAGAGACGTTTAGGGACTGGTTATTTCACAGCAGACACGTTTAGGGACCGGTTCTCTCACAGGAGAGACGTTTAGGGACCGGTTCTCTCACAGCAGAGACGTTTAGGGACCGGTTCTCTTACAGCAGACACGTTTAGTGACCGGTTCTCTCACAGGAGAGACGTTTAGGGACCGGTTCTCTCACAGCAGAGACGTTTAGGGACCGGTTCTCTTACAGCAGACACGTTTAGGGACCGGTTCTCTCACAGCAGAGATGTTTAGGGACTGTTTCTCTCACAGGAGAAACGTTTAGGGACCGGTTCTCTCACAGCAGACACGTTTAGGGACTGGTTCTCTCACAGCAGAGACGTTTAGGGACCGGTTCTCTTACAGGAGAGACGTTTAGGGACCGGTTCTCCTACAGCAGACATTTAGGGACCGGTTCTCTTACAGCAGACATGTTTAGGGACCTGTTCTCTCACAGGAGAGATGTTTAGGGACCGGTTCTCTCACAGCAGGGACGTTTAGGGACCGGTTCTCTTACAGCAGACACGTTTAGGGACCGGTTCTCTCACAGCAGAGATGTTTAGGGACCGGTTCTCTTACAGGAGAGACGTTTAGGGACCTTTCTCTTACAGCAGACGTTTAGGGACCGGATCTCTTACAGGAGAGACGTTTAAGGACCGGTTCTCTCACAGCAGAAACGTTTAGGGACCGGTTCTCTCACAGCAGAGACGTTTAGGGACCGGTTCTCTTACAGCAGACACGTTTAAGGGACCGGTTCTCTCACAGCAGACACGTTTAGGGACCGGTTCTCTTACAGGAGAGACGTTTAGGGACCGGTTCTCTTACAGCAGACGTTTAGGGACCGGATCTCTTACAGGAGAGACGTTTAGGGACCGGTTCTCTCACAGCAGAAACGTTTAGGGACTGGTTCTCTCACAGCAGAGACGTTTAGCGACTGGTTCTCTCAAAGGAGAGACATTTAGGGACCGATTCTCTCACATGAGAGACGTTTAGGGACCGGTTCTCTTACAGCAGACATGTTTAGGGACCGGTTCTCTCGCAGCAGAGACAATTAGGGACCGGTTCTCTCACAGCAGAGATGTTTAGGGACCAGTTCTCTTACAGCAGACACGTTTAGGGACCGGTTCTCTCACAGGAGAGACGTTTAGGGACTGGTTCTCTCACAGCAGAGACGTTTAGGGACTGGTTCTCTTACAGGAGAGACGTTTAGGGACCGGTTCTCTTACAGCAGACGTTTAGGGACCGGTTCTCTTACAGCAGACACGTTTAGGGACCGGTTCTCTTCCAGGAGAGACGTTTAGGGACTGGTTCTCTCACAGCAGACACGTTTAGGGACCGGTTCTCTTAGAGGAGAGACGTTTAGGGACCGGTTCTCTTACAGCAGACACGTTTAGGGACCGGTTCTCTTCCAGGAGAGACGTTTAGGGACTGGTTCTCTCAAAGCAGACATGTTTAGGGACCGGTTCTCTCGGCAGCAGAGACAATTAGGGACCGGTTCTCTCACAGCAGAGATGTTTAGGGACCAGTTCTCTTACAGCAGACACGTTTAGGGACCGGTTCTCTAAAAGGAGAGACGTTTAGGGACTGGTTCTCTCACAGCAGAGACGTTTAGGGACTGGTTCTCTTACAGGAGAGAAGTTTAGGGACCGGTTTTCTTACAGCAGACGTTTAGGGACCGGTTCTCTTACAGCAGACACGTTTAGGGACCGGTTCTCTTCCAGGAGAGACGTTTAGGGACTGGTTCTCTCACAGCAGACACGTTTAGGGACCGGTTCTCTTAGAGGAGAGACGTTTAGGGCCGGTTCTCTTACAGCAGACACGTTTAGGGACCGGTTCTCTTCCAGGAGAGACGTTTAGGGACTGGTTCTCTCAAAGCAGACAGGTTTAGGGACCGGTTCTCTTACAGGAGAGACGTTTAGGGACCGGTTCTCTTACAGCAGACGTTTAGGGACCGGTTCTCTCACAGCAGGGACGTTTAGGGACTGGTTCTCTCACAGCAGAGACATTTAGGGACCGGTTCTCTCACAGCAGAGTCATTTAGGGACCGGTTCTCTCACAGCAGTCATTTAGGGACCGGTTCCCTTACAGGAGAAACATTTTAGGACCGGTTCTCTCACAGCAGAGACATTTAGGGACCGGTTCTCTCACAGTAGAGTAATTTAGGGACCGGATCTCTTACAGGAGAGACTTTTAGGGACCGGTTCTGTCACAGCAGAGATGTATAGGGACTGGTTCTCTCACAGGAGAAACGTTTAGGGACCGGTTCTCTCACATTAGAGACATTTAGGGACCGGTTCTCTCACAGCAGAGTCATTTAGGGACCGGTTCTCTTACAGGAGAGACATTTAGGGACCGGTTCTGTCACAGCAGAGACGTTTAAGTACTGGTTCTGTCACAGCAGAGACGTTTAAGGACTGGTTCTGTCACAGCAGAGACGTTTAAGGACTGGTTCTGTCACAGCAGAGATGTTTAGGAACTGGTTCTCTTACAAGAGAGATGTTCAGGGACCGGTTCTCTTACAACAGAGACGTTTAGGGACCTGTTGTCTCACAGGAGAGACGTTTAGGGACCGGTTCTCTTACAGGAGAGACTTTTAGGGACCGGTTCTGTCACAGCAGAGATGTTTAAGTACTGGTTCTCTCACAGCAGAGATGTTTAGGGACTGGTTCTCTCACAGGAGAAACGTTTAGGGACCGGTTCTCTCACAGCAGAGACATTTAGGGACCGGTTCTCTCGCAGCAGAGACAATTAGGGACCGGTTCTCTCACAGCAGAGACGTTTAGGGACCAGTTTTCTTACAGCAGACACGTTTAGGGACCGGTTCTCTCAAAGGAGAGACGTTTAGGGACTGGTTCTCTCACAGCAGAGACGTTTAGGGACCGGTTCTCTTAGAGGAGAGACGTTTAGGGACCGGTTCTCTTACAGCAGACGTTTAGGGACCGGTTCTCTTACAGCAGACACGTTTAGGGAACGGTTCTCTTAGAGGAGAGACGTTTAGGGTCCGGTTCTCTTACAGCAGACACGTTTAGGGACCGGTTCTCTTCCAGGAGAGACGTTTAGGGACTGGTTCTCTCACAGCAGACAGGTTTAGGGACCGGTTCTCTTACAGGAGAGACGTTTAGGGACCGGTTCTCTTACAGCATATGTTTAGGGACCGGTTCTCTCACAGCAGAGACGTTTAGGGACTGGTTCTCTAACAGCAGAGACATTTAAGGACCGGTTCTCTCACAGCAGAGTCATTTAGGGAACGGTTCTCTCACAGCAGTCATTTAGGGACCGGTTCTCTTACAGGAGAAACATTTAGGGACCGGTTCACTCACAGCAGAGACATTTAGGGACCGGTTCTCTCACAGCAGAGTCATTTAGGGACCGGTTCTCTTACAGGAGAGACGTTTAGGGACCGGTTCTGTCACAGCAGAGACATTTTAGGACTGGTTCTGTCACAGCAGAGACGTTTAAGGACTGGTTCTGTCACAGCAGAGACATTTAAGGACTGGTTCTGTCACAGCAGAGATGTTTAGGGACTGGTTCTCTTACAGGAGAGACGTTCAGGGACCGGTTCTCTTACAGCAGAGTCATTTAGGTACCGGTTCTCTTACAGGAGAGACGTTTAGGGACCGGTTCTCTCACAGCAGAGATGTTTAGGGACGTTTTCTCTCACAGGACAAACGTTTAGGGACTGCTTCTGTCACAGCAGAGATGTTTAGGGACCGGTTCTCTTACAGGAGAGACGTTTAGGGACCGGTTTTCTAACAGCAGAGATGTTTAGGGACTGGTTCTCTTACAGCAAAGACGTTTAGGGACTGGTTCTCTTACAGCAGACGTTTAGGGACTTTTTCTCTTACAGCAGAGACGTTTAGGGACCGGTTCTCTCACATGAGATGTTTAGGGACCGGTTCACTCACAGGAGATGTTTAGGGACCGGTTCACTCACAGCAGAGACGTTTAGGGACCGGTTATCTCACAGCAGAGACGTTTAGGGACAGGTTCTCTCACAGGAGATGTTTAGGGACTGCTTCACTCACAGCAGAGATGTTTAGGGACCGGTTATCTCACAGCAGAGACGTTTAGGGACAGGTTCTCTCACAGCAGACACGTTTAGGGACCAGTTCTCTTACAGCAGACATGTTTAGGGACCGGTTCTCTCACACCAGAGACGTTTAGGGACTGGTTCTCTCACAGCAGAGACGTTTAGGGACCGGTTCTCTTACAGGAGAGACGTTTAAGGACCTGTGCTCTTACAGCAGATATGTTAAGGGACCGGTTCTCTTACAGCAGAGACATTTAGGGACCGGTTCACTTACAGCAGAGACGTTTAGGGACTGCTTCTGTCACAGCAGAGACGTTTAGGGACCGGTTCTCTCACAGGAGAGACATTTAGGGACTGCTTCTGTCACAGCAGAGACGTTTAAGGACTGGTTCTCTCACAGCAGAGATGTTTAGGGACTTGTTCACTCACAGGAGAAACGTTTAGGGACTGGTTCTCTCACAGCAGAGACGTTTAGGGACAGGTTCTCTCACAGCAGAGACGTTTAGGGACTGGTTCTCTCACAGCAGAGACGTTTAGGGACCGGTTCTCTTACAGGAGAGACGTTTAGGGACCGGTTCTCTCACAGCAGAGACGTTTAGTGACTGGTTCTCTTACAGCAGAGACGTTTAGGGACCGGTTCTCTTACAGCAGAGACGTTTAAGGACCGGTTCTCTCACACCAGAGAAGTTTAGGGACTGGTTCTCTCACAGCAGAGACGTTTAGGGACCGGTTCTCTTACAGGAGAGACGTTTAAGGACCTGTGATCTTACAGCAGAGATGTTAAGGGACCGGTTATCTTACAGCAGAGACATTTAGGGACCGGTTCTCTTACAACAGTGACATGTAGTGACCGGTTCTCTTACAGCAGAGAAGTTTAGGGACTGCTTCTGTCACAGCAGAGACGTTTAGGGACCAGTTCTCTCAAAGGAGAGACGTTTAGGGACTGCTTCTGTCACAGCAGAGATGTTTAAGGACTGGTTCTCTCACAGCAGAGATGTTTAGGGACTGCTTCTGTCACAGCAGAGATGTTTAAGGACTGGTTCACTCACAGCAGAGATGTTTAGGGACAAGTTCACTCACAGGAGAAACGTTTAGGGACTGGTTCTATCACAGCAGAGACGTTTAGGGACAGGTTCTCTCGCAGCAGAGACGTTTAGGGACTGGTTCTCTCACAGCAGAGACGTTTAGGGACCGGTTCTCTTACAGGGAGTCGTTTAGGGACCGGTTCTCTCACAGCAGAGACGTTTAGTGACTGGTTCTCTTACAGCAGAGACGTTTAGGGACCGGTTCTCTTACAGCAGAGACGTTTAAGGACCGGATCTCTTACAGCAAAGACGTTTAGGGACCGGTTCTCTTACAGCAGACGTTTAGGGACTGGTTCTCTTACAGCAGTGACATTTAGGGACCGGTTCACTCACAGCAGAGACGTTTAGGGACCGTTTCTCTTACAGGAGAGACGTTTAGGGACTGGTTCTCTCACAGCAGACACGTTTAGGGACAAGTTCTCTCACAGGAGAGACGTTTAGGGACCGGTTCTCTCACAGCAGAGACGTTTAGGGACCGGTTCTCTTACAGCAGACACGTTTAGGGACCGGTTCTCTCACAGGAGAGACGTTTAGGGACCAGTTCTCTCACAGCAGAGACGTTTAGGGACCGGTTCTCTCACAGCAGAGAAGTTTAGGGACCGGTTCTCTTACAGCAGACACGTTTAGGGACCGGTTCTCTCACAGCAGAGATGTTTAGGGACTGTTTCTCTCACAGGAGAAACGTTTAAGGACCGGTTCTCTCACAGCAGACACGTTTAGGGACTGGTTCTCTCACAGCAGAGACGTTTAGGGACCGGTTCTCTTACAGGAGAGATGTTTAGGGACCGGTTCTCTTACAGCAGACATTTAGGGACCGGTTCTCTTACAGCAGACATGTTTAGGGACCTGTTCTCTCACAGGAGAGATGTTTAGGGACCGGTTCTCTCACAGCAGAGACGTTTAGGGACCGGTTCTCTCACAGCAGACACGTTTAGGGACCGGTTCTCTTACAGGAGAGACCTTTAGGGACCGGTTCTCTTACAGCAGACGTTTAGGGACCGGATCTCTTACAGGAGAGACGTTTAGGGACCGGTTCTCTCACAGCAGAAACGTTTAGGGACTGGTTCTCTCACAGCAGAGACGTTTAGCGACTGGTTCTCTCAAAGGAGAGACATTTAGGGACCGGTTCTCTCACAGCAGAGACGTTTAGGGACCGGTTCTCTCACAGCAGACACGTTTAGGGACCGGTTCTCTTACAGGAGAGACCTTTAGGGACCGGTTCTCTTACAGCAGACGTTTAGGGACCGGATCTCTTACAGGAGAGACGTTTAGGGACCGGTTCTCTCACAGCAGAAACGTTTAGGGACTGGTTCTCTCACAGCAGAGACGTTTAGCGACTGGTTCTCTCGCAGCAGAGACAATTAGGGACCGGTTCTCTCACAGCAGAGATGTTTAGGGACCAGTTCTCTTACAGCAGACACGTTTAGGGACCGGTTCTCTCACAGGAGAGACGTTTAGGGACTGGTTCTCTCACAGCAGAGACGTTTAGGGACTGGTTCTCTTACAGGAGAGACGTTTAGGGACCGGTTCTCTTACAGCAGACGTTTAGGGACCGGTTCTCTTACAGCAGACACGTTTAGGGACCGGTTCTCTTCCAGGAGAGACGTTTAGGGACTGGTTCTCTCACAGCAGACACGTTTAGGGACCGGTTCTCTTAGAGGAGAGACGTTTAGGGACCGGTTCTCTTCCAGGAGAGACGTTTAGGGACTGGTTCTCTCAAAGCAGACATGTTTAGGGACCGGTTCTCTCGCAGCAGAGACAATTAGGGACCGGTTCTCTCACAGCAGAGATGTTTAGGGACCAGTTCTCTTACAGCAGACACGTTTAGGGACCGGTTCTCTCACAGGAGAGACGTTTAGGGACTGGTTCTCTCACAGCAGAGACGTTTAGGGACTGGTTCTCTTACAGGAGAGACGTTTAGGGACCGGTTCTCTTACAGCAGACGTTTAGGGACCGGTTCTCTTACAGCAGACGTTTAGGGACCGGTTCTCTTACAGCAGACACGTTTAGGGACCGGTTCTCTTCCAGGAGAGACGTTTAGGGACTGGTTCTCTCACAGCAGACACGTTTAGGGACCGGTTCTCTTAGAGGAGAGACGTTTAGGGACCGGTTCTCTTACAGCAGACACGTTTAGGGACCGGTTCTCTTCCAGGAGAGACGTTTAGGGACTGGATATCTCAAAGCAGATAGGTTTAGGGACCGGTTCTCTTACAGGAGAGACGTTTAGGGACCGGTTCTCTTACAGCAGACGTTTAGGGACCGGTTCTCTCACAGCAGGGACGTTTAGGGACTGGTTCTCTCACAGCAGAGACATTTAGGGACCGGTTCTCTCACAGCAGAGTCATTTCGGGACCGGTTCTCTCACAGCAGTCATTTAGGGACCGGTTCTCTTACAGGAGAAACATTTTGGGACCGGTTCTCTCACAGCAGAGACATTTAGGGACCGGTTCTCTCACAGTAGAGTCATTTAGGGACCGGTTCTCTTACAGGAGAGACTTTTAGGGACCGGTTCTGTCACATTAGAGATGTATAGGGACTGGTTCTCTCACAGGAGAAACGTTTAGGGACCGGTTCTCTCACAGCAGAGACATTTAGGGACCGGTTCTCTCACAGCAGAGTCATTTAGGGACCGGTTCTCTTACAGGAGAGACATTTAGGGACCGGTTCTGTCACAGCAGAGACGTTTAAGTACTGGTTCTGTCACAGCAGAGACGTTTAAGGACTGGTTCTGTCACAGCAGAGACGTTTAAGGACTGGTTCTGTCACAGCAGAGATGTTTAGGAACTGGTTCTCTTACAAGAGAGATGTTCAGGGACCGGTTCTCTTACAACAGAGACGTTTAGGGACCTGTTGTCTCACAGGAGAGACGTTTAGGGACCGGTTCTCTTACAGGAGAGACTTTTAGGGACCGGTTCTGTCACAGCAGAGATGTTTAAGTACTGGTTCTCTCACAGCAGAGATGTTTAGGGACTGGTTCTCTCACAGGAGAAACGTTTAGGGACCGGTTCTCTCACAGCAGAGACAATTAGGGACCGGTTCTCTCACAGCAGAGATGTTTAGGGACCAGTTCTCTTACAGCAGACACGTTTAGGGACCGGTTCTCTCACAGGAGAGACGTTTAGGGACTGGTTCTCTCACAGCAGAGACGTTTAGGGACTGGTTCTCTTACAGGAGAGACGTTTAGGGACCGGTTCTCTTACAGCAGACGTTTAGGGACCGGTTCTCTTACAGCAGACACGTTTAGGGACCGGTTCTCTTCCAGGAGAGACGTTTAGGGACTGGTTCTCTCACAGCAGACACGTTTAGGGACCGGTTCTCTTAGAGGAAAGACGTTTAGGGACCGGTTCTCTTCCAGGAGAGACGTTTAGGGACTGGTTCTCTCAAAGCAGACATGTTTAGGGACCGGTTCTCTCGCAGCAGAGACAATTAGGGACCGGTTCTCTCACAGCAGACACGTTTAGGGACCAGTTCTCTTACAGCAGACACGTTTAGGGACCGGTTCTCTCACAGGAGAGACGTTTAGGGACTGGTTCTCTCACAGCAGAGACGTTTAGGGACTGGTTCTCTTACAGGAGAGACGTTTAGGGACCGGTTCTCTTACAGCAGACGTTTAGGGACCGGTTCTCTTACAGCAGACACGTTTAGGGACCGGTTCTCTTCCAGGAGAGACGTTTAGGGACTGGTTCTCTCACAGCAGACACGTTTAGGGACCGGTTCTCTTAGAGGAGAGACGTTTAGGGACCGGTTCTCTTACAGCAGACACGTTTAGGGACCGGTTCTCTTCCAGGAGAGACGTTTAGGGACTGGTTCTCTCAAAGCAGATAGGTTTAGGGACCGGTTCTCTTACAGGAGAGACGTTTAGGGACCGGTTCTCTTACAGCAGACGTTTAGGGACCGGTTCTCTCACAGCAGGGACGTTTAGGGACTGGTTCTCTCACAGCAGAGACATTTAGGGACCGGTTCTCTCACAGCAGAGTCATTTCAGGACCGGTTCTCTCACAGCAGTCATTTAGGGACCGGTTCTCTTACAGGAGAAACATTTTGGGAACGGTTCTCTCACAGCAGAGACATTTAGGGACCGGTTCTCTCACAGTAGAGTCATTTAGGGACCGGTTCTCTTACAGGAGAGACTTTTAGGGACCGGTTCTGTCACAGCAGAGATGTATAGGGACTGGTTCTCTCACAGGAGAAACGTTTAGGGACCGGTTCTCTCACAGCAGAGACATTTAGGGACCGGTTCTCTCACAGCAGAGTCATTTAGGGACCGGTTCTCTTACAGGAGAGACATTTAGGGACCGGTTCTGTCACAGCAGAGACGTTTAAGTACTGGTTCTGTCACAGCAGAGACGTTTAAGGACTGGTTCTGTCACAGCAGAGACGTTTAAGGACTGGTTCTGTCACAGCAGAGATGTTTAGGAACTGGTTCTCTTACAAGAGAGATGTTCAGGGACCGGTTCTCTTACAACAGAGACGTTTAGGGACCTGTTGTCTCACAGGAGAGACGTTTAGGGACCGGTTCTCTTACAGGAGAGACTTTTAGGGACCGGTTCTGTCACAGCAGAGATGTTTAAGTACTGGTTCTCTCACAGCAGAGATGTTTAGGGACTGGTTCTCTCACAGGAGAAACGTTTAGGGACCGGTTCTCTCACAGCAGAGACATTTAGGGACCGGTTCTCTCACAGCAGAGTCATTTAGGGACCGGTTCTCTTACAGGAGAGACGTGTAGGGACTGGTTCTGTCACAGCAGAGACATTTAAGGACTGGTTCTGTCACAGCAGAGACGTTTAAGGACTGGTTCTGTCACAGCAGAGACGTTTAAGGACTGGTTCTGTCACAGCAGAGATGTTTAGGGACCGGTTCTCTCACAGCAGACACGTTTAGGGACCGGTTCTCTCGCAGCAGAGACAATTAGGGACCGGTTCTCTCACAGCAGAGACGTTTAGGGACCAGTTTTCTTACAGCAGACACGTTTAGGGACCGGTTCTCTCAAAGGAGAGACGTTTAGGGACTGGTTCTCTCACAGCAGAGACGTTTGGGGACCGGTTCTCTTACAGGAGAGACGTTTAGGGACCGGTTCTCTTACAGCAGACGTTTAGGGACCGGTTCTCTTACAGCAGACACGTTTAGGGAACGGTTCTCTTAGAGGAGAGACGTTTAGGGTCCGGTTCTCTTACAGCAGACACGTTTAGGGACCGGTTCTCTTCCAGGAGAGACGTTTAGGGACTGGTTCTCTCACAGCAGACAGGTTTAGGGACCGGTTCTCTTACAGGAGAGACGTTTAGGGACCGGTTCTCTTACAGCAGATGTTTAGGGACCGGTTCTCTCACAGCAGAGACGTTTAGGGACTGGTTCTCTAACAGCAGAGACATTTAAGGACCGGTTCTCTCACAGCAGAGTCATTTAGGGAACGGTTCTCTCACAGCAGTCATTTAGGGACCGGTTCTCTTACAGGAGAAACATTTAGGGACCGGTTCACTCACAGCAGAGACATTTAGGGACCGGTTCTCTCACAGCAGAGTCATTTAGGGACCGGTTCTCTTACAGGAGAGACGTTTAGGGACCGGTTCTGTCACAGCAGAGACATTTAAGGACTGGTTCTGTCACAGCAGAGACGTTTAAGGACTGGTTCTGTCACAGCAGAGACATTTAAGGACTGGTTCTGTCACAGCAGAGATGTTTAGGGACTGGTTCTCTTACAGGAGAGACGTTCAGGGACCAGTTCTCTTACAGCAGAGTCATTTAGGTACTGGTTCTCTTACAGGAGAGACGTTTAGGGACCGGTTCTCTCACAGCAGAGACGTTTAGGGACTGGTTCTCTCACAGGACAAACGTTTAGGGACTGCTTCTGTCACAGCAGAGACGTTTAGGGACCGGTTCTCTTACAGGAGAGACGTTTAGGGACCGGTTTTCTAACAGCAGAGATGTTTAGGGACTGGTTCTCTTACAGCAAAGACGTTTAGGGACCGGTTCTCTCACAGCAGATAAGTTTAGTGACTGGTTCTCTTACAGCAGACGTTTAAGGACCAGATCTCTTACAGCAAAGACGTTTAGGGACTGGGTCTCTTACAGCAGACGTTTAGGGACTTTTTCTCTTACAGCAGAGACGTTTAGGGACCGGTTCTCTCACATGAGATGTTTAGGGACCGGTTCACTCACAGGAGATGTTTAGGGACCGGTTCACTCACAGCAGAGACGTTTAGGGACCGGTTATCTCACAGCAGAGACGTTTAGGGACAGGTAATCTCACAGGAGATGTTTAGGGACCGCTTCACTCACAGCAGAGATGTTTAGGGACCGGTTATCTCACAGCAGAGACGTTTAGGGACAGGTTCTCTCACAGCAGACACGTTTAGGGACCAGTTCTCTTACAGCAGACATGTTTAGGGACCGGTTCTCTCACACCAAAGACATTTAGGGACTGGTTCTCTCACAGCAGAGACGTTTAGGGACCGGTTCTCTTACAGGAGAGACGTTTAAGGACCTGTGCTCTTACAGCAGATATGTTAAGGGACCGGTTATCTTACAGCAGAAACATTTAGGGACCGGTTCTCTTACAGCAGAGACGTTTAGGGACTGCTTCTGTCACAGCAGAGACGTTTAGGGACCGGTTCTCTCACAGGAGAGACGTTTAGGGACTGCTTCTGTCACAGCAGAGACGTTTAAGGACTGGTTCTCTCACAGCAGAGATGTTTAGGGACTGGTTCACTCACAGGAGAAACGTTTAGGGACTGGTTCTCTCACAGCAGAGACGTTTAGGGACAGGTTCTCTCACAGCAGAGACGTTTAGGGACTGGTTCTCTCACAGCAGAGACGTTTAGGGACCGGTTCTCTTACAGGAGAGACGTTTAGGGACCGGTTCTCTCACAGCAGAGACGTTTAGTGACTGGTTCTCTTACAGCAGAGACGTTTAGGGACCGGTTCTCTTACAGCAGAGACGTTTAAGGACCGGTTCTCTCACACCAGAGAAGTTTAGGGACTGGTTCTCTCACAGCAGAGACGTTTAGGGACCGGTTCTCTTACAGGAGAGACGTTTAAGGACCTGTGATCTTACAGCAGAGATGTTAAGGGACCGGTTCTCTTACAGCAGAGACATTTAGGGACCGGTTCTCTTACAACAGTGACATGTAGTGACCGGTTCTCTTACAGCAGAGAAGTTTAGGGACTGGTTCTCTAACAGCAGAGACGTTTAGGGACCGGTTCTCTTACAGGAGAGACGTTTAGGGACCGGTTCTCCTACAGCAGACATTTAGGGACCGGTTCTCTTACAGCAGACATGTTTAGGGACCTGTTCTCTCACAGGAGAGATGTTTAGGGACCGGTTCTCTCACAGCAGGGACGTTTAGGGACCGGTTCTCTTACAGCAGACACGTTTAGGGACCGGTTCTCTCACAGCAGAGATGTTTAGGGACCGGTTCTCTTACAGGAGAGACGTTTAGGGACCTTTCTCTTACAGCAGACGTTTAGGGACCGGATCTCTTACAGGAGAGACGTTTAAGGACCGGTTCTCTCACAGCAGAAACGTTTAGGGACCGGTTCTCTCACAGCAGAGACGTTTAGGGACCGGTTCTCTTACAGCAGACACGTTTAGGGACCGGTTCTCTCACAGCAGACACGTTTAGGGACCGGTTCTCTTACAGGAGAGACGTTTAGGGACCGGTTCTCTTACAGCAGACGTTTAGGGACCGGATCTCTTACAGGAGAGACGTTTAGGGACCGGTTCTCTCACAGCAGAAACGTTTAGGGACTGGTTCTCTCACAGCAGAGACGTTTAGCGACTGGTTCTCTCAAAGGAGAGACATTTAGGGACCGATTCTCTCACATGAGAGACGTTTAGGGACCGGTTCTCTTACAGCAGACATGTTTAGGGACCGGTTCTCTCGCAGCAGAGACAATTAGGGACCGGTTCTCTCACAGCAGAGATGTTTAGGGACCAGTTCTCTTACAGCAGACACGTTTAGGGACCGGTTCTCTCACAGGAGAGACGTTTAGGGACTGGTTCTCTCACAGCAGAGACGTTTAGGGACTGGTTCTCTTACAGGAGAGACGTTTAGGGACCGGTTCTCTTACAGCAGACGTTTAGGGACCGGTTCTCTTACAGCAGACACGTTTAGGGACCGGTTCTCTTCCAGGAGAGACGTTTAGGGACTGGTTCTCTCACAGCAGACACGTTTAGGGACCGGTTCTCTTAGAGGAGAGACGTTTAGGGACCGGTTCTCTTACAGCAGACACGTTTAGGGACCGGTTCTCTTCCAGGAGAGACGTTTAGGGACTGGTTCTCTCAAAGCAGACATGTTTAGGGACCGGTTCTCTCGCAGCAGAGACAATTAGGGACCGGTTCTCTCACAGCAGAGATGTTTAGGGACCAGTTCTCTTACAGCAGACACGTTTAGGGACCGGTTCTCTAAAAGGAGAGACGTTTAGGGACTGGTTCTCTCACAGCAGAGACGTTTAGGGACTGGTTCTCTTACAGGAGAGAAGTTTAGGGACCGGTTTTCTTACAGCAGACGTTTAGGGACCGGTTCTCTTACAGCAGACACGTTTAGGGACCGGTTCTCTTCCAGGAGAGACGTTTAGGGACTGGTTCTCTCACAGCAGACACGTTTAGGGACCGGTTCTCTTAGAGGAGAGACGTTTAGGGACCGGTTCTCTTACAGCAGACACGTTTAGGGACCGGTTCTCTTCCAGGAGAGACGTTTAGGGACTGGTTCTCTCAAAGCAGACAGGTTTAGGGACCGGTTCTCTTACAGGAGAGACGTTTAGGGACCGGTTCTCTTACAGCAGACGTTTAGGGACCGGTTCTCTCACAGCAGGGACGTTTAGGGACTGGTTCTCTCACAGCAGAGACATTTAGGGACCGGTTCTCTCACAGCAGAGTCATTTAGGGACCGGTTCTCTCACAGCAGTCATTTAGGGACCGGTTCTCTTACAGGAGAAACATTTTAGGACCGGTTCTCTCACAGCAGAGACATTTAGGGACCGGTTCTCTCACAGTAGAGTCATATAGGGACCGGATCTCTTACAAGAGAGACTTTTAGGGACCGGTTCTGTCACAGCAGAGATGTATAGGGACTGGTTCTCTCACAGGAGAAACGTTTAGGGACCGGTTCTCTCACATTAGAGACATTTAGGGACCGGTTCTCTCACAGCAGAGTCATTTAGGGACCGGTTCTCTTACAGGAGAGACATTTAGGGACCGGTTCTGTCACAGCAGAGACGTTTAAGTACTGGTTCTGTCACAGCAGAGACGTTTAAGGACTGGTTCTGTCACAGCAGAGACGTTTAAGGACTGGTTCTGTCACAGCAGAGATGTTTAGGAACTGGTTCTCTTACAAGAGAGATGTTCAGGGACCGGTTCTCTTACAACAGAGATGTTTAGGGACCTGTTGTCTCACAGGAGAGACGTTTAGGGACCGGTTCTCTTACAGGAGAGACTTTTAGGGACCGGTTCTGTCACAGCAGAGATGTTTAAGTACTGGTTCTCTCACAGCAGAGATGTTTAGGGACTGGTTCTCTCACAGGAGAAACGTTTAGGGACCGGTTCTCTCACAGCAGAGACATTTAGGGACCGGTTCTCTCGCAGCAGAGACAATTAGGGACCGGTTCTCTCACAGCAGAGACGTTTAGGGACCAGTTGTCTTACAGCAGACACGTTTAGGGACCGGTTCTCTCAAAGGAGAGACGTTTAGGGACTGGTTCTCTCACAGCAGAGACGTTTAGGGACCGGTTCTCTTACAGGAGAGACGTTTAGGGACCGGTTCTCTTACAGCAGACGTTTAGGGACCGGTTCTCTTACAGCAGACACGTTTAGGGAACGGTTCTCTTAGAGGAGAGACGTTTAGGGTCCGGTTCTCTTACAGCAGACACGTTTAGGGACCGGTTCTCTTCCAGGAGAGACGTTTAGGGACTGGTTCTCTCACAGCAGACAGGTTTAGGGACCGGTTCTCTTACAGCAGACACGTTTAGGGACCGGTTCTCTTCCAGGAGAGACGTTTAGGGACTGGTTCTCTCACAGCAGAGACGTTTAGGGACTGGTTCTCTAACAGCAGAGACATTTAAGGACCGGTTCTCTCACAGCAGAGTCATTTAGGGAACGGTTCTCTCACAGCAGTCATTTAGGGACCGGTTCTCTTACAGGAGAAACATTTAGGGACCGGTTCACTCACAGCAGAGACATTTAGGGACCGGTTCTCTCACAGCAGAGTCATTTAGGGACCGGTTCTCTTACAGGAGAGACGTTTAGGGACCGGTTCTGTCACAGCAGAGACATTTAGGGACTGGTTCTGTCACAGCAGAGACGTTTAGGGACTGGTTCTGTCACAGCAGAGACATTTAAGGACTGGTTCTGTCACAGCAGAGATGTTTAGGGACTGGTTCTCTTACAGGAGAGACGTTCAGGGACCGGTTCTCTTACAGCAGAGTCATTTAGGTACCGGTTCTCTTACAGGAGAGACGTTTAGGGACCGGTTCTCTCACAGCAGAGACGTTTAGGGACTGGTTCTCTCACAGGACAAACGTTTAGGGACTGCTTCTGTCACAGCAGAGATGTTTAGGGACCGGTTCTCTTACAGGAGAGACGTTTAGGGACCGGTTTTCTAACAGCAGAGATGTTTAGGGACTGGTTCTCTTACAGCAAAGACGTTTAGGGACTGGTTCTCTAAAAGCAGACGCTTAGGGACTTTTTCTCTTACAGCAGAGACGTTTAGGGACCGGTTCTCTCACATGAGATGTTTAGGGACCGGTTCACTCACAGGAGATGTTTAGGGACCGGTTCACTCACAGCAGAGACGTTTAGGGACCGGTTATCTCACAGCAGAGACGTTTAGGGACAGGTTCTCTCACAGGAGATGTTTAGGGACTGCTTCACTCACAGCAGAGATGTTTAGGGACAGGTTCTCTCACAGCAGACACGTTTAGGGACCAGTTCTCTTACAGCAGACATGTTTAGGGACCGGTTCTCTCACACCAGAGACGTTTAGGGACTGGTTCTCTCACAGCAGAGACGTTTAGGGACCGGTTCTCTTACAGGAGAGACGTTTAAGGACCTGTGCTCTTACAGCAGATATGTTAAGGGACCGGTTCTCTTACAGCAGAGACATTTAGGGACCGGTTCTCTTACAGCAGAGACGTTTAGGGACTGCTTCTGTCACAGCAGAGACGTTTAGGGACCGGTTCTCTCACAGGAGAGACGTTTAGGGACTGCTTCTGTCACAGCAGAGACGTTTAAGGACTGGTTCTCTCACAGCAGAGATGTTTAGGGACTTGTTCACTCACAGGAGAAACGTTTAGGGACTGGTTCTCTCACAGCAGAGACGTTTAGGGACAGGTTCTCTCACAGCAGAGACGTTTAGGGACTGGTTCTCTCACAGCAGAGACGTTTAGGGACCGGTTCTCTTACAGGAGAGACGTTTAGGGACCGGTTCTCTCACAGCAGAGACGTTTAGTGACTGGTTCTCTTACAGCAGAGACGTTTAGGGACCGGTTCTCTTACAGCAGAGACGTTTAAGGACCGGTTCTCTCACACCAGAGAAGTTTAGGGACTGGTTCTCTCACAGCAGAGACGTTTAGGGACCGGTTCTCTTACAGGAGAGACGTTTAAGGACCTGTGATCTTACAGCAGAGATGTTAAGGGACCGGTTCTCTTACAGCAGAGACATTTAGGGACCGGTTCTCTTACAACAGTGACATGTAGTGACCGGTTCTCTTACAGCAGAGAAGTTTAGGGACTGCTTCTGTCACAGCAGAGACGTTTAGGGACCAGTTCTCTCAAAGGAGAGACGTTTAGGGACTGCTTCTGTCACAGCAGAGATGTTTAAGGACTGGTTCTCTCACAGCAGAGATGTTTAGGGACAAGTTCACTCAAAGGAGAAACGTTTAGGGACTGGTTCTATCACAGCAGAGACGTTTAGGGACAGGTTCTCTCACAGCAGAGACGTTTAGGGACTGGTTCTCTCACAGCAGAGACGTTTAGGGACCGGTTCTCTTACAGGGAGTCGTTTAGGGACCGGTTCTCTCACAGCAGAGACGTTTAGTGACTGGTTCTCTTACAGCAGAGACGTTTAGGGACCGGTTCTCTTACAGCAGAGACGTTTAAGGGACCGGATCTCTTACAGCAAAGACGTTTAGGGACCGGTTCTCTTACAGCAGACGTTTAGGGACTGGTTCTCTTACAGCAGTGACGTTTAGGGACCGGTTCACTCACAGCAGAGACGTTTAGGGACCGGTTCTCTTACAGGAGAGACGTTTAGGGACTGGTTCTCTCACAGCAGACACGTTTAGGGACAAGTTCTCTCACAGGAGAGACGTTTAGGGACCGGTTCTCTCACAGCAGAGACGTTTAGGGACCGGTTCTCTTACAGCAGACACGTTTAGGGACCGGTTCTCTCACAGGAGAGACGTTTAGGGACCAGTTCTCTCACAGCAGAGACGTTTAGGGACCGGTTCTCTCACAGCAGAGAAGTTTAGGGACCGGTTCTCTTACAGCAGACACGTTTAGGGACCGGTTCTCTCACAGCAGAGATGTTTAGGGACTGTTTCTCTCACAGGAGAAACGTTTAGGGACCGGTTCTCTCACAGCAGACACGTTTAGGGACTGGTTCTCTCACAGCAGAGACGTTTAGGGACCGGTTCTCTTACAGGAGAGATGTTTAGGGACCGGTTCTCTTACAGCAGACATTTAGGGACCGGTTCTCTTACAGCAGACATGTTTAGGGACCGGTTCTCTCACAGGAGAGACGTTTAGGGACCGGTTCTCTCACAGCAGAGACGTTTAGGGACCGGTTCTCTCACAGCAGACACGTTTAGGGACCGGTTCTCTTACAGGAGAGACCTTTAGGGACCGGTTCTCTTACAGCAGACGTTTAGGGACCGGATCTCTTACAGGAGAGACGTTTAGGGACTGGTTCTCTCACAGCAGAAACGTTTAGGGACTGGTTCTCTCACAGCAGAGACGTTTGCGACTGGTTCTCTCAAAGGAGAGACATTTAGGGACCGATTCTCTCACATGAGAGACGTTTAGGGACCGGTTCTCTTACAGCAGACATGTTTAGGGACCGGTTCTCTCGCAGCAGAGACAATTAGGGACCGGTTCTCTCACAGCAGAGATGTTTAGGGACCAGTTCTCTTACAGCAGAGACGTTTAGGGACCGGTTCTCTCACAGGAGAGACGTTTAGGGACTGGTTCTCTCACAGCAGAGACGTTTAGGGACTGGTTCTCTTACAGGAGAGACGTTTAGGGACCGGTTCTCTCACAGCAAGACGTTTAGGGACCGGTTCTCTTACAGCAGACACGTTTAGGGACCGGTTCTCTTCCAGGAGAGACGTTTAGGGACTGGTTCTCTCACAGCAGACACGTTTAGGGACCGGTTCTCTTAGAGGAGAGACGTTTAGGGACCGGTTCTCTTCCAGGAGAGACGTTTAGGGACTGGTTCTCTCAAAGCAGACATGTTTAGGGACCGGTTCTCTCGCAGCAGAGACAATTAGGGACCGGTTCTCTCACAGCAGAGATGTTTAGGGACCAGTTCTCTTACAGCAGACACGTTTAGGGACCGGTTCTCTCACAGGAGAGATGTTTAGGGACTGGTTCTCTCACAGCAGAGACGTTTAGGGACTGGTTCTCTTACAGGAGAGACGTTTAGGGACCGGTTCTCTTACAGCAGACGTTTAGGGACCGGTTCTCTTACAGCAGACGTTTAGGGACCGGTTCTCTTACAGCAGACACGTTTAGGGACCGGTTCTCTTCCAGGAGAGACGTTTAGGGACTGGTTCTCTCACAGCAGACACGTTTAGGGACCGGTTCTCTTAGAGGAGAGACGTTTAGGGACCGGTTCTCTTACAGCAGACACGTTTAGGGACCGGTTCTCTTCCAGGAGAGACGTTTAGGGACTGGTTCTCTCACAGCAGAGACGTTTAGGGACCGGTTCTCTTACAGGGAGTCGTTTAGGGACCGGTTCTCTCACAGCAGAGACGTTTAGTGACTGGTTCTCTTACAGCAGAGACGTTTAGGGACCGGTTCTCTTACAGCAGAGACGTTTAAGGACCGGATCTCTTACAGCAAAGACGTTTAGGGACCGGTTCTCTTACAGCAGACGTTTAGGGACTGGTTCTCTTACAGCAGTGACGTTTAGGGACCGGTTCACTCACAGCAGAGACGTTTAGGGACCGGTTCTCTTACAGGAGAGACGTTTAGGGACTGGTTCTCTCACAGCAGACACGTTTAGGGACAAGTTCTCTCACAGGAGAGACGTTTAGGGACCGGTTCTCTCACAGCAGAGACGTTTAGGGACCGGTTCTCTTACAGCAGACACGTTTAGGGACCGGTTCTCTCACAGGAGAGACGTTTAGGGACCAGTTCTCTCACAGCAGAGACGTTTAGGGACCGGTTCTCTCACAGCAGAGAAGTTTAGGGACCGGTTCTCTTACAGCAGACACGTTTAGGGACCGGTTCTCTCACAGCAGAGATGTTTAGGGACTGTTTCTCTCACAGGAGAAACGTTTAGGGACCGGTTCTCTCACAGCAGACACGTTTAGGGACTGGTTCTCTCACAGCAGAGACATTTAGGGACCGGTTCTCTTACAGGAGAGATGTTTAGGGACCGGTTCTCTTACAGCAGACATTTAGGGACCGGTTCTCTTACAGCAGACATGTTTAGGGACCTGTTCTCTCACAGGAGAGACGTTTAGGGACCGGTTCTCTCACAGCAGAGACGTTTAGGGACCGGTTCTCTCACAGCAGACACGTTTAGGGACCGGTTCTCTTACAGGAGAGACCTTTAGGGACCGGTTCTCTTACAGCAGACGTTTAGGGACCGGATCTCTTACAGGAGAGACGTTTAGGGACCGGTTCTCTCACAGCAGAAACGTTTAGGGACTGGTTCTCTCACAGCAGAGACGTTTAGCGACTGGTTCTCTCAAAGGAGAGACATTTAGGGACCGATTCTCTCACATGAGAGACGTTTAGGGACCGGTTCTCTTACAGCAGACATGTTTAGGGACCGGTTCTCTCGCAGCAGAGACAATTAGGGACCGGTTCTCTCACAGCAGAGATGTTTAGGGACCAGTTCTCTTACAGCAGACACGTTTAGGGACCGGTTCTCTCACAGGAGAGACGTTTAGGGACTGGTTCTCTCACAGCAGAGACGTTTAGGGACTGGTTCTCTTACAGGAGAGACGTTTAGGGACCGGTTCTCTTACAGCAGACGTTTAGGGACCGGTTCTCTTACAGCAGACACGTTTAGGGACCGGTTCTCTTCCAGGAGAGACGTTTAGGGACTGGTTCTCTCACAGCAGACACGTTTAGGGACCGGTTCTCTTAGAGGAGAGACGTTTAGGGACCGGTTCTCTTCCAGGAGAGACGTTTAGGGACTGGTTCTCTCAAAGCAGACATGTTTAGGGACCGGTTCTCTCGCAGCAGAGACAATTAGGGACCGGTTCTCTCACAGCAGAGATGTTTAGGGACCAGTTCTCTTACAGCAGACACGTTTAGGGACCGGTTCTCTCACAGGAGAGACGTTTAGGGACTGGTTCTCTCACAGCAGAGACGTTTAGGGACTGGTTCTCTTACAGGAGAAACGTTTAGGGACCGGTTCTCTTACAGCAGACGTTTAGGGACCGGTTCTCTTACAGCAGACGTTTAGGGACCGGTTCTCTTACAGCAGACACGTTTAGGGACCGGTTCTCTCACAGCAGAGATGTTTAGGGACTGTTTCTCTCACAGGAGAAACGTTTAGGGACCGGTTCTCTCACAGCAGACACGTTTAGGGACTGGTTCTCTCACAGCAGAGACGTTTAGGGACCGGTTCTCTTACAGGAGAGATGTTTAGGGACCGGTTCTCTTACAGCAGACATTTAGGGACCGGTTCTCTTACAGCAGACATGTTTAGGGACCTGTTCTCTCACAGGAGAGATGTTTAGGGACCGGTTCTCTCACAGCAGAGACGTTTAGGGACCGGTTCTCTCACAGCAGACACGTTTAGGGACCGGTTCTCTTACAGGAGAGACCTTTAGGGACCGGTTCTCTTACAGCAGACGTTTAGGGACCGGATCTCTTACAGCAGACATGTTTAGGGACCTGTTCTCTCACAGGAGAGATGTTTAGGGACCGGTTCTCTTACAGCAGACATGTTTAGGGACCTGTTCTCTCACAGGAGAGATGTTTAGGGACCGGTTCTCTCACAGCAGAGACGTTTAGGGACCGGTTCTCTCACAGCAGACACGTTTAGGGACCGGTTCTCTTACAGGAGAGACCTTTAGGGACCGGTTCTCTTACAGCAGACGTTTAGGGACCGGATCTCTTACAGCAGAAACGTTTAGGGACTGGTTCTCTCACAGCAGAGACGTTTAGCGACTGGTTCTCTCAAAGGAGAGACATTTAGGGACCGATTCTCTCACATGAGAGACGTTTAGGGACCGGTTCTCTTACAGCAGACATGTTTAGGGACCGGTTCTCTCGCAGCAGAGACAATTAGGGACCGGTTCTCTCACAGCAGAGATGTTTAGGGACCAGTTCTCTTACAGCAGACACGTTTAGGGACCGGTTCTCTCACAGGAGAGACGTTTAGGGACTGGTTCTCTCACAGCAGAGACGTTTAGGGACTGGTTCTCTTACAGGAGAGACGTTTAGGGACCGGTTCTCTTACAGCAGACGTTTAGGGACCGGTTCTCTTACAGCAGAGACGTTTAGGGACCGGTTCTCTTCCAGGAGAGACGTTTAGGGACTGGTTCTCTCACAGCAGACACGTTTAGGGACCGGTTCTCTTAGAGGAGAGACGTTTAGGGACCGGTTCTCTTCCAGGAGAGACGTTTAGGGACTGGTTCTCTCAAAGCAGACATGTTTAGGGACCAGTTCTCTCGCAGCAGAGACAATTAGGGACCGGTTCTCTCACAGCAGAGATGTTTAGGGACCAGTTCTCTTACAGCAGACACGTTTAGGGACCGGTTCTCTCACAGGAGAGACGTTTAGGGACTGGTTCTCTCACAGCAGAGACGTTTAGGGACTGGTTCTCTTACAGGAGAGACGTTTAGGGACCGGTTCTCTTACAGCAGACGTTTAGGGACCGGTTCTCTTACAGCAGACGTTTAGGGACCGGTTCTCTTACAGCAGACACGTTTAGGGACCGGTTCTCTTCCAGGAGAGACGTTTAGGGACTGGTTCTCTCACAGCAGACACGTTTAGGGACCGGTTCTCTTAGAGGAGAGACGTTTAGGGACCGGTTCTCTTACAGCAGACACGTTTAGGGACCGGTTCTCTTCCAGGAGAGACGTTTAGGGACTGGTTCTCTCACAGCAGAGACGTTTAGCGACTGGTTCTCTCAAAGGAGAGACATTTAGGGACCGATTCTCTCACATGAGAGACGTTTAGGGACCGGTTCTCTTACAGCAGACATGTTTAGGGACCGGTTCTCTCGCAGCAGAGACAATTAGGGACCGGTTCTCTCACAGCAGAGATGTTTAGGGACCAGTTCTCTTACAGCAGACACGTTTAGGGACCGGTTCTCTCACAGGAGAGACGTTTAGGGACTGGTTCTCTCACAGCAGAGACGTTTAGGGACTGGTTCTCTTACAGGAGAGACGTTTAGGGACCGGTTCTCTTACAGCAGACGTTTAGGGACCGGTTCTCTTACAGCAGACACGTTTAGGGACCGGTTCTCTTCCAGGAGAGACGTTTAGGGACTGGTTCTCTCACAGCAGACACGTTTAGGGACCGGTTCTCTTAGAGGAGAGACGTTTAGGGACCGGTTCTCTTCCAGGAGAGACGTTTAGGGACTGGTTCTCTCAAAGCAGACATGTTTAGGGACCAGTTCTCTCGCAGCAGAGACAATTAGGGACCGGTTCTCTCACAGCAGAGATGTTTAGGGACCAGTTCTCTTACAGCAGACACGTTTAGGGACCGGTTCTCTCACAGGAGAGATGTTTAGGGACTGGTTCTCTCACAGCAGAGACGTTTAGGGACTGGTTCTCTTACAGGAGAGACGTTTAGGGACCGGTTCTCTTACAGCAGAGACGTTTAGGGACTGCTTCTGTCACAGCAGAGACGTTTAGGGACCGGTTCTCTTACAGCAGACACGTTTAGGGACCGGTTCTCTTCCAGGAGAGACGTTTAGGGACTGGTTCTCTCACAGCAGACACGTTTAGGGACCGGTTCTCTTAGAGGAGAGACGTTTAGGGACCGGTTCTCTTACAGCAGACACGTTTAGGGACCGGTTCTCTTCCAGGAGAGACGTTTAGGGACTGGTTCTCTCACAGCAGAGACGTTTAGGGACCGGTTCTCTTACAGGGAGTCGTTTAGGGACCGGTTCTCTCACAGCAGAGACGTTTAGTGACTGGTTCTCTTACAGCAGAGACGTTTAGGGACCGGTTCTCTTACAGCAGAGACGTTTAAGGACCGGATCTCTTACAGCAAAGACGCGTTTAGGGACCGGTTCTCTTACAGCAGACGCGTTTAGGGACTGGTTCTCTTACAGCAGTGACGTTTAGGGACCGGTTCACTCACAGCAGAGACGTTTAGGGACCGGTTCTCTTACAGGAGAGACGTTTAGGGACTGGTTCTCTCACAGCAGACACGTTTAGGGACAAGTTCTCTCACAGGAGAGACGTGGGACCGGTTCTCTCACAGAGAGACGTTTAGGGACCGGTTCTCTCACAGCAGAGACGTTAGGGACCGGTTCTCTTACAGCAGACACGTTTAGGGGACCGGTTCTCTCACAGGAGAGACGTTTAGGGACCAGTTCTCTCACAGCAGAGACGTTTAGGGACCGGTTCTCTCACAGCAGAGAAGTTTAGGGACCGGTTCTCTTACAGCAGACACGTTTAGGGACCGGTTCTCTCACAGCAGAGATGTTTAGGGACTGTTTCTCTCACAGGAGAAACGTTTAGGGACCGGTTCTCTCACAGCAGACACGTTTAGGGACTGGTTCTCTCACAGCAGAGACGTTTAGGGACCGGTTCTCTTACAGGAGAGATGTTTAGGGACCGGTTCTCTTACAGCAGACATTTAGGGACCGGTTCTCTTACAGCAGACATGTTTAGGGACCTGTTCTCTCACAGGAGAGATGTTTAGGGACCGGTTCTCTCACAGCAGAGACGTTTAGGGACCGGTTCTCTCACAGCAGACACGTTTAGGGACCGGTTCTCATACAGGAGAGACCTTTAGGGACCGGTTCTCTTACAGCAGACGTTTAGGGACCGGATCTCTTACAGGAGAGACGTTTAGGGACCGGTTCTCTCACAGCAGAAACGTTTAGGGACTGGTTCTCTCACAGCAGAGACGTTTAGCGACTGGTTCTCTCAAAGGAGAGACATTTAGGGACCGATTCTCTCACATGAGAGACGTTTAGGGACCGGTTCTCTTACAGCAGACATGTTTAGGGACCGGTTCTCTCGCAGCAGAGACAATTAGGGACCGGTTCTCTCACAGCAGAGATGTTTAGGGACCAGTTCTCTTACAGCAGACACGTTTAGGGACCGGTTCTCTCACAGGAGAGACGTTTAGGGACTGGTTCTCTCACAGCAGAGACGTTTAGGGACTGGTTCTCTTACAGGAGAGACGTTTAGGGACCGGTTCTCTTACAGCAGACGTTTAGGACCGGTTCTCTTACAGCAGACACGTTTAGGGACCGGTTCTCTTCCAGGAGAGACGTTTAGGGACTGGTTCTCTCACAGCAGACACGTTTAGGGACCGGTTCTCTTAGAGGAGAGACGTTTAGGGACCGGTTCTCTTCCAGGAGAGACGTTTAGGGACTGGTTCTCTCAAAGCAGACATGTTTAGGGACCGGTTCTCTCGCAGCAGAGACAATTAGGGACCGGTTCTCTCACAGCAGAGATGTTTAGGGACCAGTTCTCTTACAGCAGACACGTTTAGGGACCGGTTCTCTCACAGGAGAGACGTTTAGGGACTGGTTCTCTCACAGCAGAGACGTTTAGGGACTGGTTCTCTTACAGGAGAAACGTTTAGGGACCGGTTCTCTTACAGCAGACGTTTAGGGACCGGTTCTCTTACAGCAGACGTTTAGGGACCGGTTCTCTTACAGCAGACACGTTTAGGGACCGGTTCTCTTCCAGGAGAGACGTTTAGGGACTGGTTCTCTCACAGCAGACACGTTTAGGGACCGGTTCTCTTAGAGGAGAGACGTTTAGGGACCGGTTCTCTTACAGCAGACACGTTTAGGGACCGGTTCTCTTCCAGGAGAGACGTTTAGGGACTGGTTCTCTCAAAGCAGATAGGTTTAGGGACCGGTTCTCTTACAGGAGAGACGTTTAGGGACCGGTTCTCTTACAGCAGACATTTAGGGACCGGTTCTCTCACAGCAGGGACGTTTAGGGACTGGTTCTCTCACAGCAGAGACATTTAGGGACCGGTTCTCTCACAGCAGAGTCATTTCGGGACCGGTTCTCTCACAGCAGTCATTTAGGGACCGGTTCTCTTACAGGAGAAACATTTTGGGACCGGTTCTCTCACAGCAGAGACATTTAGGGACCGGTTCTCTCACAGTAGAGTCATTTAGGGACCG